>NC_142199.1:11646184-11796578 GCF_026936395.1 Plectropomus leopardus
AACATGCTTCGCATTTCCCATATTTGATATCTCCCCGCTTGCTACGTGACCCAGAATTTAAAGGTCTGCAATCAATTCCCTTATTTCTCATGAAAGAGTCTGGCATTACCACAACACTGGACTTTTATACCGGCATTGACAGAGCTGTCTCCAGCCATCCATTATCCATGGACACCGTAAAATGTCATATTTTACTATTTATGATCTCTTTCTAGTTTTTAATGTTTTGACAATATCAGAAGAAGCAAGCGGACAAAATCGTCTTTAAAATCATAACATTTAAAGACACTTTAGTTTGGTTGAATAGTAAGAAAGATCCTTTTTACTGTCACATTTGTCATTTTAACAGTCTTTTTTTTTATCTTACTGCAGACATCTCTTGCTGAGAGACTATATTCATGCTCGCCTTAGATTGAAAAAGTCAGAAAGCTGCATTTACACAGCACTATATTTTCTCCTTCTTTTTCTCCTTTGCATGGTAAAGTTGGCCTGCATCCACAGGACCTAAACACCAGATTAGCAAAATCTAACCACAGAAACATCAGTACATGTGAAATAATGCATGATGCAGTCATGATGGATAAGAAAAGTTGGGCTGCCTATTGTTAGATGATTCCATGCTGAGAAATGTCTTTGCTTTGCATAAAAAGGGCTTTTATGCTCGTTCTGCAGCTGTTTGAGTCCATGTTTTCATGTTGCTTATATTCTCATCGGGGCTTGGATTGCATCCATGACACATAGCTCTAACAGCCACTTCTATACCTGTCACGTAACGCTTCCTGGCTCGATTGGATAATAAAAAAATCACGTCGAGGCAACCGTTGCGACAACAGCATATGACAGATCAGACCGCCACACTTATGAAGATTGGTTACATGTGTGCGCGGCTGCAGAGACGTGCGAGGCAAGGAAGAAGTGCCTGGCTGTTAGCTGAACCGCCTTTTCGTCGACAAATCGAAGCAGTAAGTCTCCCCGCCATCTGTCATCGCTGCAGCCTGATGTGAACTCATGAAAAGCATCAGTGGAAGCTAAATTTAAGGAACTGCAGGACTTCACTGTTGATATTTCAGTTTTATACTCACATTATTATAAATTGTGTTACTTTTTCAAGAAGGACAGGACAAAATATTCAGTAGGAGCAAGAGTAGTAGTGTTATTCAGGAGGATGAAAGGTGATATTTTACACTACAGGACAATGGACTCCATTAAGCTGCACGGTCCAGTAACTCGCCTTGAAAACCAAGTCGTTTGCTTTGTCTTTTCATGATCTTGTCTCTTTTTCAAGGCTTTTTTGTCTTTTTTACACTGTTCTCTGTCGGATGTCACTCCATCTTTTGCAGTTCAACATTTCCTCTTGGCTACGCCTCACAAAATCTGGGTGGTCAGCCTTCATTGGCTGACTAATGGACACCAGTAAAAAGGCTGAAATCACCGCAATGCCGCACACACACATAAACATGGACGGAGAGGCCCCGCGTGCATCGCCATCCATCAACGGCGCGCATTTAACCTCGTTGGAGTGCGCGATGCCCATTCCACTGCGGCGGCCATCAGGCTGACAGCTCCCATGATGAAGGATGATGTTCTGGAGAGCTAACGAGCGTGGCCCGCACCGCTTCATCACGCCTGTCTGGGAGACGACCTTCAGCCAAACTTACGGACGGACGTACGCAAACAAAAGTGCAAACAAACTCAGAGCAGGATGAGCACAGGTTTCCCCATTGAGCCTTTGACTTCTTGTTTCAATTTCTCTCCCTTGAGCCCAGGAATCATACAGAATTAGTTTACTTTTCGGAGAGTGGTGCTGCGGCTAACAAGCACAGCGAGAAGACGGATCCATGAACTCTCTCACTTCCTCTCCACTTGTCCTCTCCACCTCAGCTCTGCCCTCTCGCCTCACTGAACACTGCTCCTCTACTCACATATCTGGACAGTGTAACGAGCCAGCTGCTCCTCAAGCAGCAAAGATCATAGTGGGAGAGGCCAATTCTTCGCTGCCTGGCATCCATATTGTAGCAGCGCTGCAGTGGGACGGATTAAGACAAATTAGCTCCTGACGACTAGAAGACTGGATTTGATTAGGCCACATGGCATCAGGCAATTCATCAGCCCCTTTTCTCCTTCTATTACTGCATCTCTCTCTGTTGTCGAGATGAGAAGAGAGACAAGGAAAAGGCAGAGAGGGGGTTGAATGGTGACAGAGGAGAGCCGCAGTGAGAATGGTGAAAGCTGCTGCTCCTCATGCTCACAAATCAAGAATCTGGATGCTAGTTATCATATACAGTATCGGCAGCTGTCTACTAGTTGATGCTGCGGCTGTTGTGAGATAAAAAATGTATCTGAGGATTTGGAGCTGCCGAAAAAAAAGTTGGCCAGGAGGACTTCTCAACTTCTTGCCTACAAGAAGTTGTAGAAGGAGTGGAAATAAGGACGTGTCTCCGTGCTAACTTTACATACAAGTGAAGACGTATTCTGCTTGATGCCGCGAGACGACCAGATTCATTTGGAGTGTCGTGCTGTTTTCACAGCTTCAAGAGACAAGCGAGGAAAAACTTTGACGCATTTTGAGAAGCGGCGTAAACACTGACTGGCCATGCACGATGTGGATGCAGCAAATAAAAAACATGGGAACCAGTCGATTTCTCGTAGACCCGCAATCCTGCGAGGACCAGGCTAATCTTCTCCGGTTTATTCTGAGATTTGACTGTGCAGCATAAACCCCTTTAATATAGCAAATGGAGGGGAACTGGGCTGCCATCAAAGCTGGATCCAAAGCTGCAAGCTTAAAAGAGAGGAAAAATATCTTACTATGTAAATGTATTCAACACTGACAACTTTAAGGCTGCCGAGACCCCCCCCCTCCGAGCTGCGCTAAAAAATACTTATATAACCACAGAGGAAAGTGTGCATCTCTGTTTGAAATCATCACGGAATCAGCGTTCAAACAGTCATCCTCAGTGAGGCGAAATCAGAGGAGAAACTCAAAAATGTTTGCTTGTATAAAAAGACAAGGGGGTGGGGGAGAGGAAACAGTAGCCAGTGATGAAAGATGAGAAAGCGTCGGAGTGAGAGTTCGGCGATCAAAGGAGGATTTGTGTGTGTGTGTGTGTGTGTGTGTGATGGGGGAGGTCATTGCCAGACAGTCAAACAGCTTGTCTAGCATCATAACACTGAAGGCTGCCTCTCTCTTAAAGCGATTTTTCTTTCTCTGCAAACTAATGCTTCCTCAGGCTGAGGTGGATGAATAGGCTCTCTGCACTATCTACAATACTGTCCCATTTTTTTTTCCACCTCCCTGAGGCGAGAAACAACTGGTCAATTCCCAGAGTCCCGCTAGTTGTTCTTCTTTGCACTCAGTAAATTGCAGTGAGAGATTCACTCTATCGTCAGAACGAAGGCCTCTGCTATTAAATGGTGTTTTTCACCTCCAAAGCTGCAACATGCCATTATTAAATCTCAAGGCTTTTATATAGCTCTGCTAGATTCATGGTAAAATGCTTTAAATAGCTGGGATTTTTTTCATTTATGTGCCTGTTTGTGTGCTCGCCTCACCTTTCTTGGCGAGCTGGATGTTGGCCTGTCGCTTGCCGTTGCCGTTCTCCACGTAGCATGAGTAGTTGCCCAGGTCGCTCTCCTCCAGAGAGTCGATGGTCAGAGAGATGGAGACCTCCTGCTCCCCCAGGTGCTCCCGGATCGTCCTGCAGCAGCAGAAAGCACATGAAGAGACCCATGAATTCTGGTGATACTGATGGATATGAAACTCTAGATTTGGGTTTGTACTGAGTAAATGAGAAGCCAAAAAAATAGCGCAAAAAGGTGTTTTTGCAACATCATCACTGAAGACCAAACACAATTTCATTTCTTAACTGTGACTGAGTTAATTTAATGTTTGTAAAATTAGTCACATGAAGTAAAATTACCGTCTTGTGGTTGTATGCCAATGTTACAGTTAGTTTACATCCCAAATATGGACGCTTCAAACATATATTAAATTGTCAGCACAGAAGCCCTTTGAAGCCCCTTGTGTTCCTGAAATACGATGCTGAATAATAACCAGAAAAGTTTTTTGCAGAACATTTAATGTCACAGTGAAGTTGACCTTTGACATTTTGGATATATAATGTCATCAATTAATAATTTCATCCTATTAGGTATTTTAGTGAAAATTGGACATTCATTTGTGAAAAATTTTGTGAGTATGACATCCGACATTTTTTGTGAGGTCACAGTGATCTTTGACCTTCAAGCAAATTCTAATTGGTTCATTCTTAACTCCAAGGACTTGAGCTGCAAAGACACACAAAATAACCACAAAAAGGGACAAAACAACCACAAATAGACACACAAGTCAATAAACAGGTCGACGGTGGAGGAAGCTGCAATAATGCACCTTTTAATGGAGGCAGCGTTGTAGACGGCAGCGGTCTGTAAGGCCATTAAATATGCGTCAACGGCAAATTTCTTTCCTTATATTATGAATTCCTTGTTCTGCCTTTTTTAATCTTCATCTTCTTCTGTTTCTTACTTGAACTATGAAACATTGCCCTTTCATTCTGCGGAAGAACTGCTCTGTTTCGTCTATATCCTTAAGCTTTCAGATGCAAATGCACAAATATGGATTAAAGCACATAGAGTATAAAAACAGGGCTCCGTCCATCTCCAGATCCATAACTAACATTGAGCATAAATGAGCCTGATATACAACAAATGTCTACAAAGGTATACAAAAACACAAATGGATTCTTTAAAACCATGAAGTGATTCACAACAATATCAGAAAAGAGGCTAAACAACAATTAAGTTTGTGTTTCTTGCTCCTATATAGGAAAGTTTGGGGGGGCCTTTTCTAAATCTTTGCCCAGGCCCCCGCTGTCTGATAATCCACCCCTGTTAGAATATAAAGCAGAGCAGCTCTGAGACATAGTGTGCAAACTGGAAAGTGTCAGATTGTTAATGTTTGCTTTAGCTTCCGTGATTTTACCTGAGAAAGTAAAAGAGTCAAAAAGAATCGCCCTTCATTTACCCTTTATGCATTTTTAGAAATATATGCAGGAAGTGTTTGCCAAACCCACATAATCTGTTTTCAGCTGTTTGTTTTGGACTCAGACAAATCAGACAATACTGGACTTAAAGGACAAGAGAATTCTGAGCCAAAGAAAAGTGTTAAACATGAAGTTTCTGATGGCGGAGAGCGACCATCATTTAATCAGGAGGGGACGACTGATGTATCACTGTCTGCTCAAAGCTTTTACAAGTCGGACTCGTGGTCGGTAAAATGGAACCAACATACAAGCAGATTTTACAAGCAGAATTTGAGCATCAACATGACTTCAAACATTTGCCCAAACGGAGTCCAAGAGTCTCATTACTGTGAGGTGTACATCAAAGTAGCCTCTGTAGTAGTAGCCTTCGTTTAAGAAGTCGAATCAGGATGAGAAAATACATGTTGGAGAGAAAAATCTGACTCCAAACATCAGAGAACATGCTGAGCTGAAGTTAATTTTGTAGTTTTAGTGTTTTTAGGTATGCTCTGTGACTACAGATTCCAAAAAACAATGTCAGAATATGCACCAAAAATAGATAAAAAAAAAAACTATGGAAAACAATAACTCTAGACTGCAGGCAGTCAAAAAGTCATAAGTACAGAGTATTGACTCTTTAATAAAATATGGATTTTTTCTGACACAAAAAGTTTGCCCCAAGGAAATTTGAGTTGTGTCTACAGTATGCATCCAAAAATCCATAAATCATGACCTTGGAATTATAACTTCCATCTGGGTGCAGTGCAATTCTGAGACATTGTCACAGAGGTGACATTTTCTGGGTAAAACTACTGTGCATTTTATACCTTAACACCCATCTTAGCCATTAATATGCAGTTACAGAACCTTAGTTTAATAGCAAGCTCTATAATCTGCTGACATTTGTGGCAGCTTTGACTTCCAGGGGTATCTTTTTAGTTCATCAATAAAACAAAAGTACATGACAAAGGTAGGAGGTGACAGTCTGTGACTGACAAGAAGCCAGCATCATATGAGTCACGACCATGAAAAATACTCCTTTGTTGACTTGCTGAGGCTCTTGATGACTACTCGTTGTGACATGTTGGTGCGGGGACAATAGTGTGACTGTCATGATGCACTACAGCGCCGACCTATCACAAAACATTTTGCCACAAGGGTTAGTGAGAGGGGAAAAAAAGCTCTTTTGATGTTTTTGTTGCATAGAATTGAGCCAACAACAACACATACAAAAGACTAAAAGCCACGGCTTTGACTGTCTGAACACAGAGAGTGAACTGAAAGGACACTATGACACTTGGATGCCTATTTTTCTTCTTTGCTGGACACTTGGCAGGGTTCTGGGTTCATTAGCAAAAAATGGATTTTAACAGCTTCGTCTTCATTATCAGTGTCGTCCTTCATTTAAATAAGCAGGATGAACAGCATCAAGCAGAAGCTAACTGGCTTCAATAGAAAAATGCTGACAACGCTAACAAGCCATCAGGAGGAGATGGCACCGAAAAATGTCAACACTTTTACACAAACTAAGCACTTTTTCAGCAAACTCTTCTTTACAAGAACCCGCCCGTTATTTAATAACCTGTGGTCAAAGCTAAAGCCCTTTGCAGATCTGAATGCTAACATCAGCTCTTCCGCCATCAGCACTTGGTCTCTGCTCCTGCGCCGTGCAGTAGCTGTGAGACAGGCAGGACGAGAGGACGAGAGGAGACACTGCCTGCCATGGGAGCTCAGTTGCAGTGACTATGGGTGCAAAGACACTTTAGCTCTCTGGAGTGGAAGTGTCAGAAAGTGGTAGTATAAGCACTATAGCTCATGCCATTCAAATGTTTTGTTGTGGATTTTTCTAATGGAATTGAAATCTGCAAACCGTTAATGCTTCCATTAATGTGAGACGATGGCACCAATATGCAAATGAATGCATGACTGCCGACTTTTAGGAACATTTGGTGCCAGTGTTTGCTTATTTCCCTGGAAAAGAGTTGGCAACACTGATCTTATAGAATATGATGCATTGCTGTTGATTTAATCACCTCAAACATCCACAACAAATGAATGCAGCTGTAATATTAATCCAGTGACATCATTTAATAGTAAAACACCGACAGGGAAAATGTCACTGCACTATGATTTGAAATGATTTAAGTACATTTTGCTGATAATACTCAATACTTTTAATTAAAGTTTTGAATGCAGGACTTTTTCTTAAAGTAATAATAATGCAAAAGAGGTAAAAATGCCAGTTAAAAAACAAACAAGCTTTTTTCTGGCAACCCAATCCTACATATAAAGCCTTGTTGAGGGCGAAACTACATGACATTTCTTCCATGACATGTCTTCTTTCAGACAACTGAAAAAGAAAATGCCAAAATCAAACATTCTTGATTCATAGCTTAGAAAAAAAAGAGATCCAAATTTCCCTCTGTAAAAACATTTTACTTTAATTTGTAGAGAAAATAAAACAAGTTGACCCTGGCTTAATCCAATTTTCAGATTTCTGTTTCAATTTTAAGCAAATTAGCACATATTTAATTAGATACAGCTTCATCTGCATACCTAAACAGAAACAATCAGGAAAATTGGAATACAAAAATAATTGTCTCAATGTAAATAATGTTCTGGCAAAGTTTCATAATTGTATTTGTTAGTTAAAAGTTTTACCCTTTTCACCTGTAGTGTCTCCCCTTAAAGCAATTGCAACAAACTCCCATGACAGGAGAACAAAAGGAACACAGTGCTGGTTAAAAGAGCCGAATCTCTCCTGCTGAGTTGCTGTGCAAAAGCAGGAATGATATATGAGCTAAAAATCTTTTTAAGGTTACAAAAATTGCAGCTGTTTCAAAGCCCTGTTTAATGATGCATGGGGCTAATAGCGCGAAAAGGTATGAGTGCCACTTGGGCATTTGCCTGCCGCCTGCCGCAGGGCATCTGAATATGAAAACTCATCTAATTCTTGCTGATCAATGAAAGAACTAAACAAAGCAGATTGTGAAGTGCGGGAGAGATAAAGACAAACTACAATATGACCACTGCTGCCATGGCAATATCTCACATTAGTATCCCACATAGAAAATATCACACTTAGAGTGGGATTTTTTTTTATTGACCAGGCACAATGAAGAACCATTAGAGGTAATTATTTTGTAGCAGCATGGACTAGCTGCTACATAAAAACTTATTATGAAGTAGTACTTTTTAAGCTTCTGCAGGGAAGCACTTCCTGGTTTTAAGGATTGTGTGAGTATGTGAGGAGAAGGGAATTAATTTAGCCTTTTCTGTTAATTCCTGTGAGCTTTTCTAACACTCATCCTTCTCCATTGAGCAGCCAGTCAGGCAGAGACACAGAACTCCACAAGGTTAGGATATAGATCCATGCTGATGGCTTTTTAAAGAGGTGTCACCCATGTGTGACTCAACATACACCCAGTTAAAACACTGTAGGTGTTGGCAGAGAAGAGAAAAATCAATCTTTGTTTACAAAGAGACTCCATCATACTTGTTAGTGAAAGTTTTGAGCGGAGGAATATCTGTGTTTGTGCATACAAGTGAGGATTCATGTGTGTGAGGGAGAGATAAGGAGGAGGAGAAAATGTGTTCCTGAGTGTTCCTAGGAACGACGATGCATGAACACACAGACATCTGGAAGGCGGTGTGTGTAAAAGTCAAAGAGAGAACTGTAAACTGGTGCCATGTACATAGAGCTGGAGATGAAAAAGCCCCAGGATCCTTGATGCTGTGCACAGCAAGGAGGCAACACAATGACTCACTGAGATGCTCGAGGAAACACCTCAGGGTCATCTTGAAAAAATGTTTCTTGTGGTAAAACTATCAAAGATCCAAGAACAATGTCTCTTCCCTCAATGATCATTGTAAATGTTGGCATTTTAAGTTCCTGCAAACCACAGATGCATGGCATCTGTGCATTATTTTGTAGCTGACACAATGAATTTTCTTTTTCTCAGTAACGCTGGTGAAGGTGTGGTTAGATTTAGGTACAAAAAGCACTTGCTTATGATGAAGAAAAGATCACGTTTTGTCTTAAAACATCCATATTTGGTGACACAAAAGTTGCTGGAAAACAGGTCGGTAAAAATTACCCAGGTTCAGTGTTAAAATGCCACAAAATGTTGGTGAAAAACACCTAGGTTCTGTCGCTCAAATGCTGCTGGAAAACGCAGCGATGTTTCGGTAAGAAACAGTGAAGTTTGTTTAAAGTATCAACACATGTTCAGTAACACAAATGCTGCTTAAAGAGCGGGGCCAGGTCAATGAAAAAAACAGATTTTGTGGCACAAATGCCACTGAGAAATGGTGTGATGTAAAATGGGAATGTGGAATAAAACACCCAGGATGTATAAAAAAAACACCCATGTTCACTGCCACATACACTGATGGGAAACACCGCAAAATGTTTTGTGGCACAAACGCCACTGATGTATTGAAAAAAACACCCAGGTTTGATAGAATAAGAAAAAAAAAAACAAACAAAAAAAAACTAGGTTTGGTGCCACAATCCCGGCTTGGAAATATTGTGATATGTTGGTGAAAAACACCAAAATTGCGTGGCTCTTACACCACTGAAAGAAGCAGGCACAGGTAGGTGAAAAACATCCACTTTCAGTGCCATAGATACCTTGGTTCTGGGCCTCAAACTCTGGGAAACATTGCAATATATTGTTCAAAACACCCAAGTTTGGTGCCACAAAAACAGATGGAAATGCCACTGAGGGTCGCCAGAAAACAACCAGTGTTGGTGGTCTCAAACAGTGGATTGCAATGGTGTGCGGTTTAGCAGGCATCTTGCTTCTGTGACATACTGTAAACATTCCCTCCACCTTCGTAAGACAGAGTGAGTACATGTACTACGTCACTTTAGAAACATGGATATGATACCTATAAAATGTGCAAATGCAACATCTTCGTGATTTGCAGATACATTTAATGCGAAAAATTTCCTCTGACAACTGGGCTGTAAAATCAGACCAGGGCTCCTCTTAAAAGGCTGCATAATATTATAGTGTCATTATTCATTTCAAACATATACAAACGTCTCACATTACCCTGAAACCTTTCATTCTTCTTTGAACTTGCTACAGCAGCATCATGCAGGATCCTATCATCATATTATCCATTAAATCTCTCCACACAGCCTCAACGTGACACCTGAACTTTTGAACTGTATCATGTTGTCATGCTTTGCTTTATCTAAATGCCTTGCTTGTAGTTGCTTCATAAAATGTTTTTCCCACTGTCTGTACCTCTCCTGACGACACCTCCCAAAGGTAGATCTGAATTAGATCAGAGCAGATAGTCTTAAAAAAGAGACTTAAAACTGTATGAAATGACAGATCACCCAGTAGGCATCAGCCTGCGCCATGCTGTTGCATTAGTGACCGACACACAATTAACTACTGTCACTGCTTAAGACTATGGTCATGTGTCCCACATACTAAAGCCCAAAATGTCAAGCATCCTCCAGCCTTCTAGGTGTCATTACATTTAACTTCTGACCCCCAACTGCAGTGTCTGATGGTGGTGTATCTGGTGGAGATGATCCACTGACGGCTACTATATGTACCCTAAGGTGACTTTTTGAGTATAGTGGGAAGACCCCAGAACAGACCAAAGGGAATATATCAGCGCATCAGCCTAGAAATTCATGAACGAGCCCTCGAGGAGTCGGAGAAAGCTGGTTTAGAAAAGGATGTCTGCACTGCTGCGCTGCTTACCCTCCTGCACTGTGACCCTGACTTGCAAGAAAATGGATAAATGGAAAACGGGCATGCTGAGACCTGAGGTAAAGGTGAGCTGGTATGTGGGAAAACTCTGCAAACAGAATATAGTGGAGGAGGATTCTTCACTTTAAACAAATTGAAATCTAATTTGAATGTTAATGGAGCATTTTAACATCAGGTGAAAGATGCAAGATAATGCCATTCAAATGTTTTTGTAGGAAAGAAGTGGTTCGGTCTTTGGGGAGATACTTGCATACCTACTTACTTTTTTGAGGTAATTCATACCACTCTTGTGTGTGTGTGTGTGTGTGTGTGTGTGTGTGTGTGGAACAAATATAAAGCTGAAGCCAACAGCTCGATAGCTCAGCTTGGCATAAAGACCATAAACAGCCCACTTGGCTCTGTCTGTCTCCTTTGTTTTATCCTTGGAAAACCCAAAATGTATAAGTGACACATTACATGTTACCTTTGGACAGAGCTATTCCTTGCTGTTTCCTCATGTTTCCAGCCTTCGTGCTGCTTTGCTGGCTCCGTCTTCATATTTACTGTAAAGACCTGAGAGTGGTATTTATCTTCTTATCTAATGCTCTCAAGAAGGGAATAGCTGTATTTTAAAAAAAAAAAGACAAACTATTTCTTCAAAGAAATATTTCATACACAAAATGACCATTAGTTTATCAGTTACTTACTGCGTGTTACCTTGAATTTGTGGAAATGTTGAAAATGTTATTTTTCTTACAGGCCTCCTCAGTAAATGGAGAAACCGAAAAAGCAAACATCCTTGATGAATGGAAATTATCAGGGTCCGCATTTGGCAATAGCAAAACTACATCAAAACATATGTTCACAAACTCCCACACAACTGTTGAGTAAAATCCAAGTCTCATTAACTCAGATGTATGCTCAGTACTTCCCAAACATTAAGGTATTAATCGAGATGCGACTAAGGTCTGTGCATAATGTGTTATTTCTTAAAAATTGTGTTAATCGCTGGCCAGCATTCCTGTCTTTAAGAGGCTGTACTGGGAGTTTTAAAGCTACCAATCAAGTCATGCTAGTTTCTCAGGAAGGGGGTTAAACAATGCTCAAAAGTTGGACTAAATTTTGGCAATAGAAAAACAGCATGACCATTTCACAGGGGTCTCTGGCCTCAAGTTATGTAAATGAAAATGGGTTCTGTGGGTACCTGTGAGTCTGCCCTTTAAAGACATGCCCATGGTTGTTTTAAGTCATTTGATTCAGACAGTCTACTGTAATTCCTCCATCTCGTCTATGGACTTCAAAACTGTTCTGAAATGCAAAATAATTGAATTGAAACCAAGATCAAAAAATGCAAGTAATCATGATTAACTTTTGAAATTCTGCAATTAATCATGATTTAAGAAATTAGTTGTTTGACAGCCCTAGTAAAAATAATTGACAAACTGTTTATGCAAAAGTGTTTTATATTTTAACGGTTTAACGGCAATGCTTTTGTTTGGGAAGTACTGAGCATACCGCTGGGTAAATGAGATTATTATATTATTATTACACTGCTCAAGTTGTGTGAGAGTTTTTTAACAGATGTTTTGGTATAGCTTTATTGGTGCGAAATGTGGAAGCTGATTACTTAAATTCATGAAGAATGTTTGTCCTTTTTTGGGTTTTTCAATTCTTTGGAGGCATGCGAGAAAAACAACGTTTTCTTCACACACTCAAGGTAACAGTGGAGGAGTAACTGATGTACAAATGTTTTTTGCAGGGGAGGTATGCCTTTAATATTCATAAATGGGCAACTAGCAAAAAATCATAAATCACTGAGATGAAGACTTTCTCTACTCCTGCAAAGAGTGTCTCCATCAAACCAACAAATCACAAATGTAATAACCTCAATAGCTTTACATGATTTTGACTAGCATCAATGTCAGACTGTATGATGCTAAGACATCAGAGGTGTGCAGCACTAATCGGCAGTGGAAGCATTGCTGTACTCTGTAAGTACCCTGATTTCCCATGAATACATCTGTAAGAGTATTAATTAGAGTCAGAAAATGAAATTTTACACTTGAACTGCTACTCAAAAGGGTGCTGCATGCACATGCACCAGGGACTGAAACTTCTTTTGGTGTTAAACTACAGCAGCGTGGCCTTTATGTCTGTATTCCATGCTGTGACTTCACCTCTGAGATCCATGAAGTCTTGCTCTGCAGCCACAAAATTTTTATATCAGCCCGCAATCTCAGTGGTGAAACATTGTGCCAAAAGCTCCATTTCATGTATTACAGGCAGCCCTTCAGGGAATACTCCTGTGTGATTAATTTCCATTTCAAAGCTAAAAGCTCATGGAATGATGTCAGGGAGAGGGTTTGAAGTGGAGCACATTCAAAATGGGAACAAAAAATAAAATAAATAAAAACACACAGGGAGGCAGCATCACGCAGTGGCACACAACAAAAATATGCGCTTTAAAAAACTTGCTTGTGCACGTACTGTGGGCACTCACTGTGTACACACTTCTGCACACACATAAACACACACACACACACACACACACACACACACACACACGATTTCAAAGTAGCTCTGGGTCATAATTTTGATCTCTTGGCTCGTTACCTCATTTGACTATCATATGAAAGCAGGGTGTCTCACTGCACTGACGCACGTCTCAGTATTCTTCCTTCTCATCTTTATAAAACCACCTACCCAATGCCGCCACCTGCCGCCCCCCCCACCTCCACCCCCCAAGTATTGTAGGCTCTAATTGGCCCGGTGTCCTTCACAACAGCGAGCGGTGCTGAGAGCTGGACAGAGTGTGCTAGAAGGCTAATAGAGACATCTCGAAATGCCAGGTCACCGACAGGGCCGCTAACTCTCCTCCCAGCCTTGTCATGCTGCTTACAGTTAACCTTTTCATTAGACGGTATTTGTCGACAACAGGGATTTTCTAGTCATACGTCGGGTCCGTCAAAGGAGTACAGTAGGGCAGGACATGAAAGGGTGTGTAAATGTGAGTATTTTAAGTACTGACACGCCAGCAAAGATGTCCATCTTGACAAATAATTAGCTTGATGATTATCTAAACAGGGAATTAGTTATTCCTCAAAACTACTATCCTACTACTCCTACTACTACTAATGAGTTAGAATTTTAAAGTAATGAATTACTTATCTCAAAAATAGCAACGCAATATCTCAACATAACAAGTTAGCCTCTTAAAATAAGGACTCATCTCAAAATAATTACATACTTATCGCAAAACAATGACTTAATTATCTTAATACAATAATGTAACATCCCAAAATGACTGACTTATCTGAGGTTAATAATTTAATTATCTAAAAAATTATGACATAATATCTCATAATAATGATTTAATCATCTCAAAATAACAACACAGTATCTCAAAAAATGACTAACCCACCTCATAATAATGACTTAGCATAGTTTCTCAACATTTGGAGATATTAAGTCAATATTATGACACTAACAATGTTGGTATGATGCAGATGTTAAAGTAATATTTTCATGAAATCAAACAGTGTTTTCATACTATTTATGGCTGGTATTTCTTACAGAAATAGCCATTCAATATTTGCATTCTATTTACCATCTATCTATACAGCAATTTTCCAATGAGATAACCATGTATTAATGCTGTCCAACATTACTGTTTGTAATTCTGTGCCACTAATATTAGCCTCACTGTTCATGCTCACTCTCCTGCTGTGATGTCAGAAAGGTTTTAAGAAATCAACAATGCAGGTATATTTCCTATTAAACACATTTGTTGCATAATGTCTATCTACCTGTCTATTACCAACATCTTTTTTAAAATAATTGGTTCACTCAGATGACAAAATAATATATTTTCTATCACGTGGTTCTATTCATACAATTAGCTAAGACTTCCGCCCCAACTGGAATACAATTGAACTGGGTGGAATTTAATTTTGAATGCTTAAAACACTAAAAAAATAACACTGAAAAATTAAACAGCAAAATGTCTTTCCAGAAACAATGTCAAAGTGCTTTAACTGGAACTACTGTACTGTAAGTCCCTCTGAAAACTGTGATGAGTGAAGTTTGTGGAGATCCACAGAAACCAGGATATTTTTCTCACAAAAGATACTGCAGATACCTTTTTTAATGATGTGGGCATCGCACCACAAAAAAAAATTCCATTCACTGTCCTCTCACTCGGGTATAAACAGAGATCTCAGAGATCTTAAAACCTGGACAAATAAAACCAACGCTATTTGTACGGCTTGATATCAGTGAATGGGGAGCAGTTTCTCATAGTTTTGTTTCCTTAGTGTTTACACGTGATACACTTCCTTTCCTCCACATTATTGTTTGAAATCCCTTGTGATGACAGCAGTGCAAAAACGCATTCTTGAGGATCAATAATTTCCTCTTCACTGCTAAAACTCAATGAAAAATAATACCTTGCTTACATTTTTGGAATTACATCTGGGAGATGGTGACCACGCGGCTGCACAAACACATGGTATTCACTTACTTTATGCTAATTTGAAGAACCACCTTTCCCATTTGGATGTCTGCCAAGATAATGTATTCTGTTTTTTTGATTCGTTTTTTGATATATTTTTTTAATCCTCTTTTCTTAGAGAAGTCTCTCATCTTTGCTGTGCTCCAACTTCATCTGACAATCTGATCGTAATCAACCTGTCTGTGTGAATAAAAGTGAAATATAATGGATAATAAACAGTGCTTCCTACCTGTATTTTTCAATCAAAGCGTTATCTACAGCTGACAGGAGTATCTCCGTTGTCTCACATGTGTATTAGCAGACTGCGAGGTACTCGATTGAAGATGAGGATTGATTATCCCCCTAAGGTGGGGGTCATCTAAGATGAACGCTCCAGCTTTGATTGACCTTCACTGCCTGAAGATCAGCTCATCAGCTAGAAAAGAAATGTGGCTGAGGTGCACTGTTCTGCCTTTCTCAGTCATATGTCAATGTTTTCGAGCTAAAACAACACTTTTTCCACTTTTTCCTAAATGACCTGACAGTAGAGCTCCGACACTATCAGAAAACATCAACTTTCCAAATGCTGCATGCAAAGTTGTAATAACCCGGAGCTGTTTTCTGTGCAGTCTGGCTGCTCTTGTTCAACCTTTCTTGACTTTTTTCTCCACACCAAGCACTGCTGTTTTACCAACACATAGAAAA
Organism: Plectropomus leopardus; assembly: GCF_026936395.1. Classification (NCBI taxonomy): domain Eukaryota; kingdom Metazoa; phylum Chordata; class Actinopteri; order Perciformes; family Serranidae; genus Plectropomus; species Plectropomus leopardus. The sequence goes on from NC_142199.1 coordinate 11,662,117, forward strand.
AAGTAGTTGTTTCCTGAAATGAAGCTGGCCTATATGTGAAGACACAATGTATGAGTATTTGTTTCCTAAAAAAAAAGTTATATACAAAGACTTAATGTATAAATAGTTGATTCCTGTTGTAAAGCTAAATGTGAAGAATCACGTGTTAGTAGTTGTTTCCAGAAATGAAGCTATATATGAAGACTTAATGTATGAGAAGTATATATAAAGACGTAATGTATGAGTAATTGTTTCCAGTAATGACTTGTGTTGTTTTGTTTAAAATGTAATTGTCCTTGTTGGTGACTAAACCTAAAGCAGGAACCTAAAGCAAAGAGAGGATCTCTTAAAAAACATAAAAGTATCTTCAGTATCAGCCAATTAGACGGCAATTTTGGATGGTCAGCCAGCTTCAGGCCGTATGTGTGCCTGGCCATCAGATTTTCACCTGACTTTGGAGTAAACAGTTCTCTGTTTCCAGAGATGAGTATGAACCAAAATATGGAGGTCACCCAAATGGAAAAGGAGGCCAACACAGACATTCAGTTGGAGTTTCCATCTGCTGCGCTGCCCTGCTATTACTGCCTCCACTTATATTTCAGTGCAAAGTAATCGCTGATCACTGATGGAGCAACGCCTCAACTATGCATATATATTGTATGCAATAAAGAATGCATAGCTGTCTGCATTATTAAAGAGCCACATAAAATATTCATGAATATCATTTAAATGATAGCTTGGTAGTGAAAAGTTCCTTTTATTGTACCGTGTGTTGATGTGTGGTCACATAGATGTGGTAAGTTGGTTTAAATACTGTAGGTGTTTACCAGCTCAGCCTCAGGGCCCTTTGCTGCTTTTGAAGAGATTAACTGTACCTCATAAATTTGTTATATGTTGCTCAAGCTCTGTTGCAATATTAACAGGGTTAGAATATATGCTCATGCAGGGGATCTAATGAATTAAGTTGGGTTTCTCTTATTTTGTTAACTTTTTTTTCTTTGAAATTTACCAAATCTGGACACTGAGTATGCAACTTTATGTCTCAAAATCAGCTAAAGGGTGATGTTGAAAGTCTTACTTGATGTCACTCTCCTGAACCCGCTCCTCGTCCAGATCCTCAATGAACTTCTCCCCCTTCATCCAGTAGATAAGTGGACTGACGTCACCGCTGTATCCAAAGAACGCTCTGCACGTCAGGTTGACAGGACTTCCTGTTGGAGACAAAAGATGGATATGACGTGACCCCTTCATAAACCTGCATATCTGGTAATGTACAGCATAGTCTGTAGTAGTATAGTAGCGGCAGCAGAATAGTAGTATATTCTGCACTATGTTCCAACTCTACATTTTCTTTTAAAATGATTCAAAATCATTTCCAGCTACTGAACAAACATAAAAAGCCATTTTTTAATCGCTAGAAAATTATTCTAAGGGGCAACACACACCAGCAATGTATGATGCACCACCAAATGAGCTGTGGTTCTTGAACCAGTTACGTTCAGGATTTTTGGAACCTCTCTAGCAAAACAGCCTTCATTTACTCCAGTTTTGCCTGGAAACAATGAAATTAAGCATGTGTCATCAACGGAGGGCATTGCACAGTGCATAACAGAAGAAAACTATAGAAAAGAAATGCAAGTTACATGTTAAAATGACAAATTAACGTTTGTTCTTTTACAACATATATTTGTTTTTACGAGGGCTGTCAACGTTAACGCATTAATTGCAATATATTAAGGTTGGTAATTAATGCGTTCATTTCTTTTAAATCACACTAATCAGTGGCTGACATGCCTGTCTTCAAGAGGCTGTGCCGGACTGAGTTTTAAAGTTATAGTGGTGATACTGGTTTCATTTAATACCTTCCCCAAAAACATGCGTGAACCAACTCTCATGAGGCCATTTTTTTCCAACCCTCAGAATATGACACATCCACTGATGTCGTACTTCACTCAGCTCTATGTTGGTGGAAAAGGGGTTAATTTGAAACACTATTGTTGTATATCCCCACATCAATGCAAGTTGACACTCTCAATCACACCGAAAAAAAAAATCTGGTCATATCTAAGATTATATCGATCCATACCTGCACCAAACACAGAGGCTTACATGATTCCTGTTATTAAACCCCTTCTACTAAATTTGACCCTTAACAGCCTCCTTGAATCCATCAATGCCAAAAGCATCTCTGGCTCTCCAGAGGTGCCATCTTAAACCATCCCAGGCCCTTTTTTAAATTCCCTGACGGCCTCTTAGATTTTAAAACACTCTCTTGAACCCTCTTTCACGGCAGCTTGGCAGCGCTGCTGTACATTTGTGAAAGCTCTTATATTCTTCAGCAGCCCCCTTCTCTGTCGGACCCTACATTTCAATTTCAACGCTGCACTCTGCAGGAAGTACTTTGGAAAACGTTGAACACAGAAGTACAGTGCAGCTTTAACAGACAGCAATTTGCTCTGTTAATGAATTTATGTAGCCCATGTCAAACTTACAATTCGTACTAATTTCCTTTCTGCACACACTAAGCAGTTCATGTTGCACATTATCATCTCAATTATACTTGTGTGAAGATGAGGGGATGCTGTTTGCCCATGTGGGTGCATTAAACAAGACTGAGATTAAGCCAACCTTCACTCCACCAACTAAACAGAAGCTAGTGGGATCATGTAGATTTTAGTGTAGAATAAGAGAAAAAAAGTGTGTGTGCAATGCTGCAGTGCCATGGCTTGATTGCGCCCTGATATGATCTCAGCAATTCCATTAAAAAAAAAAGTTGCTCAAGAGCTGCAACTGCAAAATGAAAGTTGGGTGTTAAAGCGCTCCTAGTTATGATGATTATTAAAAAACTATGACCAACATTTGAGGATAAGCAAGTTTCAAGAAGTGCAGAGGTGTACACCTGCAAACTGTCAGACAAGGACAAATAAGTTTGGATACCACAGTAAAATAGAAAGATCATAACTCTTGCCTGTAAATGATGTCTAAAAGAAGTGAAGAGAAATTTTAAAGTGCAAGGAGTAGTGAGACTGAACCCAAAAAATAAAACCTCTTCCACTCTGCTAGGACACCATCGTCCTCTGCAAACACGAATGTATTTTAGAGGCTGTACAGGCTTTTAAAGCTAGAGTGAAGACCTTATATTTATTATATTAGGAATCCCTTGGTACCAACCATATCATACTAGTCATCATGCAGGCCTCTCACCTCAAAAAATATTTGTATCCTTTACAGACATGCACACTTTATGCTATTAGCATGTAGTTTTGGGCAAAAACTATGTTGTTTTTTTTTCAGGTACTAATAGAAATGTGTTCTATTTGCTTTTTTACTTTGACTATTTCTGCATAGTGGGGTCAGTAAACAGTCTTGCAATTGCATACATTGGACATGACTAGAACACTGTTGATTGAATGATTCTTTTTGTATTCATGCGTGATGATGTTAGCCCCTGTAGTAGCCATTTCATTGTAGCAAGACCATTTTTGACCCACATCACTGAATACATCACTGTATTAAATTACATATTGTTTCCTATAGGATAATCATAGCCTCATAAAACTTTACAAACTTAAACTAGAGTCCTCAGGCATTCAGGAGATGTCAAAAGTATGTTGACAATATGGGGTTTATCAGCAGGTTTCAGGACAGAAGAGCTCACAATCTAATTGCAGATAAATGTAATTCTCTCAGAAATGTCCAAAATAATGTAAGATACTATTAGTTTTAGCTTATAAAAAAGTTAGTGTCAGACTTGCCTTAATATGTTAAGCTTACTGAATATAAGAAGACAAATGGTAATTTTGTTACAATTCAATTTATAAAACTGATTCAAATTTAAAATTCAATTTTAAAAATTTAAGGCAGCCCAGTCACTAACTTTTTCAGGTTTATTTTTTACAGTGTGATAGAAAGGGCAGGAGTATAGGAGGTTAAATTTCTAGCCTGTTAAAAAATAAAACAATGTGCTAAAAGAAGCTAAAACTCGGTTATTCCTCATGACAAGCGATCAGGGATTTGATCCAAAATTAGTGCAGCTTTAAAGTCTAATTAAATCTCTGTAACCAAAGTACTTCCACAAACTACATGCTCAAGTATTGAAAAGAGCAGCTTAAATGTCGTACAATGTTGACTCTTGGGAAGTTTGAAATGTATGATCGTAATCGCTGATGTGTGGCAGTAAAAAAAAAAGCCAAACAATTCCAGTCAAACAATTCCAGGAGCTAAAGTCGAAGAGAAAGAGAAAAAGTCAGCTATCAAGACATTTGAGGTCATATTTCTGTACAATCAGGCAGTGTGATGTACAGATAGGCTTCCTGGGATGATGAAGACCATGAGAACAGAGAGGTAAGAAAGTGCACAGAGAGCACATATCAACAGACGAACCCCCTGCCTTCACATCAGCGGGAGTTCTTCTCTCTGCTCGGCTCATACTGAACACACGGCCTCTCTGACTGGAGACAGATAAACCCCTTTTAAACCCGCTTTCTGTCTCTGCCTTGGATTAGAGACCTCTCATTCTTCTCTTGCACTTATCACATGCGCGCCACAGCCGACAGCACATCCATGAGTGTGTGGCCGTGTGCTGCGATGGGCTCACCGGGGGGAAAGAAAAAGATCCACATCATCAAAGTCTAGAAATGACTCTGATCCATTAAAAAAAAAGCTGCCAATGATCAAGGAGGCTCCACCAGTTGTGCGTCCAGGAAGGCAAAAAGGTGATTCAGCATCTCTTCATTAGCACTCCTTGCTCATTGGCCCTGTGGCGAGGACTCAGAAGTCTGTGAGATGGGAGATAACTGTGGCGTATAATTGGGTACTTGCTAGTTCAAAGATAATAGGGATTTTATTTTACCAAGGCCTGCTCTAATTTGGCCCTCTAGTGCAGTCTAGCACGCTCAGATGATAGCTAAAGCTTTAACAGGGAAAATCTGGTTTGGAGATTCAAAGAAGGCCCCGAGTTGGAGGACGTTTTTGCATTTTGTCTCACGGCTCCACAAAAATATTGTCCACAGCTGAGAATCGAGGACTCCGTGTGTGTGTGTGTGTGTGTGTGTGTGTGTGTGTGTGTGTGTGTGTCAGAGAGAGAGAAAGAGCGATGGAGGAAATGTGTTTAAGGGATGCTAGGATCTGTCCTGGACCACACACACATGCACACCTTGCTCTACTCCCCTCTTCCACAAGGGGTCTCTGTGGTGCTACAGAGCAGGAGCAACGGTGTGCAGGAGGAGCACATGAAACACAACAACAACAGAAAAAAAAACCCAAAACGCACCATTTTGACAGGTGTAGGCAACAGTAAAAGGAAACACAGATCCTTTTGTGAGCCACCTTTGATGTCAAGAGGCTTCACCCATTGGATCCGTACAGCATGTTGTGTTGTAGCATTGACAGCTCCACTGCTGTGCTGACAACAGCCGCGGTGTCTCTCTTGGAGACTTATTCCGAGGGGCTCCACATGCATATGGCTGCATGTTATTCTGTTAATGATGGTGCGTTAATTTGTGAGCACCTAAGCCTGCATGGGAGTAGGAGGCGCTCTGTCTTGGGGACATGCACCAACAGCCGTGCAGGGATTTAAGTGCACAGATTCTAGCATTCAAATCCCAACCTCTGGTCTTGGTCAGGGGGGTAGAGTGAGTTTTAATGCGATTGTCTCCTCTCTCTTATCTCCCCGCGCCTCTAGAACATCTTTCTCAGTGGCTGTGGCTGCAGGACGAAGACGTCAGCAAAGATTCCTGTGGCTACGCATACAGACCGGATGCTATGAAGACAACACAGAGGAGCTGAAAAACAGGGAGAGAAGGATCCAGAAAGCTGGCATGTATGCATTCCTGCATCTGTGTGCATATGACATGCACGGGCTGGCATGAGAGAAAGGGCACATGTGCATATCAGTGTGGATGTGAGTGAGAAAATACAGACAGAGGAATCACACACATGGGAGAGCAAACCGTTCTTCATGGAGAATTGCAAGTGAATAGAGCATCGTATCGGCCTTGTGCGCTCAAGATGACATAGATTACAGATCAGCACATCCACATGCAGAGCAAGCACCATCCATGTTGAGGTAATATACCGGTGCTTCCTATTCACATCACAACAATCCAACTCAAGAGTAGGGAACCCCGTAGCTAGCATACTTCAGAGAGGGAAGCTTTTTCAGAGTTTTTTTTGAAAGGGCATTTGCAGTCTTACCAGCAATGAGGACACAAATAGCTTCCTGTTTAATGTTTTTGGTGAGATGGGAAGCAATCTACGAGCTGGCAATTTAAAGACAAATAATGTTCCGCAACAACGGCACACTTGTCAAATTACCAGTGAGCTGCAAGCAAGTTTGAACTCTCTGCAAGTTGGCAGTATTGATATTCATGGAGGCTAGGAGCTGCCTGGAAGATTATGTAAGACACGCGCGCGCACACACACACACACACACACACACACACACACACACACACAAATCTAAAGACATTTAGGATTTAAAGTTAATTCTTGCAGTTGATAATGACAATCTCAGCACAAAATCCATTTCGTCGCTGCTCCTGAGCTTTCAGTAACATCAAATAAATGCTAATGTCCTCTCACTCAACAGATCTCAACCCAACGGTACACCTTTGGAGGACCATAACCATAATACCAAACGACAGGATATCCTTTCAGCAACATGGAGAGGAGCTGTCCTGGAGAACTCCCTAATGCTACATTTCTGCCCGATCGGACACACATGCTGGGGGATGCGCTGCTCCACTCGGCTGGTCGCTTCCCATTAGTGATGTACTATATTGTGGAATGCACTTGATTGGATAAAAACACTGCTAGCTGGGCAGTTCCTGGTTCTCTGCTTGCGATTTTAAACAAAAACAATGGCAGCCTGTTCATAAACCTTCTGTTATTCCGTCTAAACTATCCACCAAAATGCATTTCTGAAAACATCTGAGGCAAGAAAAAGGAAATGCCACTGCTGAATCTTGTTTTATTTCAGAGATACGCTGCCTAGTTTTTCTGCTTGGTACACGTTTTGAGAGCCAGCTACATTGTGCTGGACAGAAGCATTTGCATAAAGTTGAATCTGTTCAACCCCATCACCAGAAAAATATTGAAACTTTACATTTCAGCAATGCTGTGGTCAATGTGTGGTTAGGTTTAGGCAGAAAACCATGGTTACGAAACAAAACATGATTTGTCTTGAAATACATGTTTTTGCGTTAACAATTTCAATGGAAAAATAGCAATCTCTCGGTAAAGAACAATATTTTTTTGTGGCACTTTACAGCACCCCTGTCCACAGCCTAAAAAGCCACTAGAAATACAAAGATGAATCACCAATGGTTTTGCTGTTTTTTGGTCTTGAACAGAGGTCTGCAGCTTGGCAGGCATCTCGCCTAGCTGTCACAACAATCCCCCTACTGATGCAAAGTCAACTGAAATATTGCGTTGCCTTAGAAATGCGTATATGACACATATCAAACATGGAAATGTAACATAAAAAAACATACAATGACAACATTTCTTCTTAGTGGGCTGATCAAGTCTGTTTTACACAAATACAGACAGACAAACACACCACACCCAACTTTGCCACAACACTGCCACTATGCACTGCTTCTTCTGCTCTCCACTGGAAATGAATAAGAGGCACTGAGATGCCCTCTGCCACTGGTCTGATGGAAATTCGCCGTAAGGCACTGTATTTTCAGTTTTCATTCAATTTGTTACCCATCTGTGGTCCCATATATTCCCGAATTTATTAAGGTACAATCTTAAATGTTTCTTTAAACATAAAAAGCCCTAGCCTCTTTGCTTTATATAAACAGCCTGTGCTTTTAGAGCACAACCAAGCCCTTTTCACAAAATGTCAGAATGACATTTCTGCAGCTTCTGGCATTGATGGAAAAATTTCCCTTCACCCAGCCGAATGATTTTCCCTCTCCTCTCTAATTAGTCCTTTCTTTAATGCAACAGTCTGGGCTCCACATAAAAGGACTCCAAGATTGCCCTGTAGCTTGTGATCAGCAGGATAGCGAGCGACTGATCTGGACTGAGAAGAAGCCCAGGAATTAAATCAGTAGATGATATGATTGTCTGTAGTGAAAGGGGGGTTTCCCAGATTCAGCCGGGCATCTGGGCAGCATGAAGCCGTTCCTGGAAACATTCTTACAAACTCAGAATTAGTTTTATCATCTGCCTCTGCATGACATCTGGACAGCGAAGGGTTACACGAGTGACGGAGCGCTGTAATTGCGGTGGCTGGGTACCCACTCACAACGGCACAGCCAGATGCAGCGGTTTAATTGTCTCTCTGTTCAGCATTGGCTTTGTTTTGTTTATAACAGACCAAACCTCTCCAGTCACGCATCTAAGGCAGCCATTGACTGTGCTGTGTTCAGTATTCATTTAGCTCACGTATGGTCAATCTCCTGTTATTCATAGTTGGCACTGCACCTCATTATCGCTAAGTAGGCAAACTGCTGCCGCTGTTTCCCTTAATTAATGCAGGTAAAGCAGATATCAAGAAACTCAACGCTTTTTTTTTCCCTGAATGTCCTAAACATGTTAACATGTGGCAATCATAATAGGAAATGCTCAATGATGTGTTGTGAAATTACAATTTTCTCTGCTCTGTGTTACTTTTGCTGAGGACAAGCTGTGTGTGGAAATTAAATAAGGTAGAATTGTTGAATATTACAGGGCAGGGGGAAACAAACAGGCTGGGGGTTGGGCAAATAACAAGTCCAATTTGAGCCTTGTTGAACGGAGCATGACATTTGCAAAGATCAACACCTACTCTTTGCACTGATGTTATAATACAATGTCCTTTAGCACAAAAGCAGGGCATATTATTGGGTTGCTTAGAATCTTGCATGGAGTTGAAGTCTCCTAATGAAAAGCTTGTTACATCAATGAAACACTTAAAGGGTACTTCACGGAACAGAAAAATGCTGTGTCAAATGGGAGTGCAATAAGAAAAGCATCTGATGATGATCGCAATTTTCATGTTAAAGCAGATGTTATTTTTGCTAATGGTTTTGTGGGGCATTGTGAAATCTTTTTATGCTGTGTGGCTGTATTGGTTGTTGTTGATGTTCTGCATCGGTTATTTCTACTGTTTCCCAAACAGAATCAATTGTCAGGTCATTCATCTTGTTACTGATCTGAATACATTTCTTCAGACACATAAAAATGGGCCTGTCACTTACAGTGACACATCAGAAAGAATTAAATAAAAAAGAAACAACCTGATTCTTCTCTGTCTGAAATGCTGATGCTGCTATAAACTGCAAATTAAAGATGCTCCCCTTACAGTGACAAGGCAGGGTTTTAGTGGACCATACTGGATGTTGCTGCAGGGCTATGAAGACAGAGAAGGGACTCCTGGTGGGCTTAGCGCAGAACGACGAAGAGCAACTATGGAATCCCTCAAAAGCACCATGTAGTTTAGCTACTGATGGAGGGCCATAGAGGTGGGGTAAATGGAAAATGTGTCAGGGAGGGAAGCTGAGGAGATTGAAACACAATGAGAGAAAGAAAGAACCTGATGGCACTAAATAGCAGGTTCCTTGAGGCCTTGCTGGGTCACCTTTGAAGCGTGCCCACACCCCCAACAGTCCCATTTCCTAGCTGAAGCTCCCTGTGGTTTGATGCTCAGCTTGGGCCCACTTTAGCGGTGCTTTCAACAAATTCTTTTCTTAACTATTGTCCAGGGGATGTGAAGTATTCTCTACCTCTGCATGGCACAAGCCCTCATGTACTAGCCTCCTGTGTGCTACATGACTGCAAACGAAATCTGCTCCTATAAAACTGAGCATTTCTACTCAAAGAGCCTCCATGCAGCCTTGCTCATGTTCAGTCATATTTGCTAGTTAATGATGAAATGTTATGACTCATGGCAGTTGCTAAATCTATGAAATGCTATTTGTACTGTAGCCCAAGTCTGGCTCATTTGGGACAAATTACAGCAGTGTAGAATTGTGTTACTCACACTAACACATGCTAAAACAGGTCAATGCACTCCCAGAGAAGGGAGTCACTTCACTGACAAAAACCTAAAACTTACATCTTACATTTCAGATGATGCAGCGGCACACAATCTGGATATGAAGTTGTCCATATGCTGAGATCAGACTATGCAATATCACTGTGGAAATGTCCTTATTCATCCACTCATGGATGGATTGCTGAATGGGCACAGGCCCAGGGGCCCAGGGGCCCGGATACTTCTGCCCAGTCATCATGTCATGCAGGTCATGATAGACTGCAAAACTGTTGGACAATGATTGGAGTCTCCACTCCTCTAGGAAAGCTTTCCATGAGATTTGGGAACCTAGCGGCAGGGATTTGCTCCAATTCAACTGTAAAAGCATTAGTGAGGTTGGGCACAATGGCGCATAGTCAGCATCCCAAAAAGATTCCAGCTATATAGTTCTGCTATGAAAAACTTTGGGAGACATGGCGTTAAGGAAAGGGGCACAGCCATGCTGAAACAGGAAAAGGCCTTTCCGAAAATGCTGCCGCAGAGTTGGAGCACTAATGTTTGTTTCCATTACAGCATTGTCCATTCTCCAACCATCATCCTTTACACTGTATTTATACATGTTGTGGGTTCACAAGTGCATTGATTGGATGTACCTTATTGCAGCTGAGTGGCCCATGTCTCCTAAGCCATCAGTAAAAAGAAGCCAGTCCCTAAATGGTCTAGTGGAGCCAAGATCAAGACGGCTTACTGTGCTCAGTGAACGAAAGAGAGAATGAGACAGAGAGAGAGAGACAGAGAGAGGGTGGAAAGCGAAGGAGTGCTGCTATATCCACACCCTCTCCTGGGGAGTCCATGTAATGAAAACAGGACACAGCAGAGTGGCTGAGACTGTAGGTGCTTTTCCCAGCGTTTCAGGAGGCACCGTGCTGGATATCTGCAACGCACGTGAGCTGAATGAACAAGGAAGTCCAGGGCAGCAACTTAACTGAGGCAGCAACGTGAAGTGAATGAGTGGAACAGGTTTGAAAAAGCAGGAAGAAAAGCTGCTGTAACTTATCACCTCAAATCTAGCTGCAGAAGGAGTGAGGGTGGGAAAGAGGGAGTCTGTGTTAGTGGGTTTGGAAATCATTGCATCACATTTCTCCTGGGGGAAGGTGGGGAAAGTAGAGAAGCGGGTTTACACGGTGTGACTGTGGCATTCTGGTGGTAGGAATGCATGTACTGAGATGTTCTCTCAAAAAAACATGGGGAGATGAGACGTCGATGCTTCATCGCATTTTTCTTGAAATTGCATTGCCTGTTCCAGACTGGTGGGGAAGAATCTGGTTTTCCTTCAAGCCCTTCAAGTCAGAATTTCAGGTAGGAAAGCCTGGTTTCAAATACATTTTAAAGTAGGGATGTGGCTGCAAACGATTGTTTAATCATTGATTATAGCATCACTAACATTTCTTTCATCTTTAGAACAAATCAAATGACACTGTGTATGTGAAATGTACACACGAATGACCCTATCTAAAACCAGTGTTTGGTTTGTCTGTTTTGAGCCACTCCAGGAACAGCATGGCACACACTGTGGAAGAGGTCCCGGTCCGTATGTAGGTATAAACGGCTAATTCTGAGGTAATGAAACACAACGATTCTTAGTTTCAGCAGATTCTGCACTACTGAAACAGTTATGAATATCACATTGACTTTTTCTGCCAATATATCCTCTTAAATCCTACATACTGGACCTTTAATAAGAGCCTCGTGGCATCTAACATTTCACTTTGACTTACAACTGAGTATTTAACCCTTGTAGATGCCATGCAGCTCAAAAACCCAGAGATATTGTTTTTGGTCCATATCACAGAGACCTAATGTGAAATTAGTCACTTGCTTAGTGTCAAATAGTGGACAGACAAAACAAACAACTAGCTGATGAACAAATTCAAACATGGTGGCCTAAAAAACAAAAAAAAAAATCCTTAGGAGGTGGTGGAGACCAAAAAAAAAACAGCTAAATAAAGAGTGACTATTGGGTACATATTTGTCAGGTGGCCAGAAGCACCACCTCACGTGCATGTGAATGTTCATGGAAAATTTAAATTGCAGGCAGAAGTGCTAATGCTAACTGGCTGACTCAATTGTCAAACATCAATAACAGTTGCATGGTACTGCTCCATTTATCTGTTCTTCTTTTCATTGTTCATTCTTTTCTATCCCTACTCATCCTATTCATCTCCTCTTCTTTGTTTTCCACCTCACCTGTCTTCCTTCTCTCTCATGCCTTGCAGCATGTCTTGGGAGAGCTTTTGTGCATAAACAGGGTTCTATAATGAGCGCCAAATCAGGACAGGGACAAACAATAGGGCTGTGTGACAGCGGGGCCGGGAGGAAAAGAGAGACTCTGTGGGAAGGACGCTAAGGGAAAGGTTAAAGCTCTGGTGAGAGCAGGCATCATCTACACAGCATCCTGCTGCTTTCTCCCTGTCCGTCATGTTCACAGAGAAACACAGTGTGAGATCTCTGCCTTAGTGTGTCTGAACAAGTGTACAGTGTTCTGGTGCACGGGCAGGATAACTGCAGCAATTTGTATTACCTATGCTACTGTCCTTCCAATTTGCATGAACATATGGAGGTAAATAAATTCATGTTCACAATTCATGTGCAGGACTCGCCGATCCACCTCAACTCAAAAATGTTATGCGTATTTGATAAACATGCCATTCTGAGAACACATGTTTAAAAACCCTCAATGTATCCATCTATTTAAATTACCACAAGATTGACATGAGTGTCTGGGGACGGCAAAATGTCACCATGATAGTAAATATCTGCCATGATAAAGGCGACGTGAATTCTCCTTGGGGGCACTGACATGACTGCTTGAATGGTACATTTGCAAAATAAAAGATCTGATGTTGTAAGGTCAGGGGGGTCATCAGGCCGTGATTGCTGAATGTCAGAGCGTCATCGGCATAAAATCAGAGTCCTGTGAGTGGCTACTGAGCGCAAATAACCTTTGAGAAATATTCTCCAGTGACCTGATATATGGGGAAATCACATTTAACGCCAGTCTTACGGAATAAACCCTCCATAGTCTGTAGCTCACCCTGATTATTCAGACATACATCTCAGCTTGTGCTGTGGATAATCGAATTGATTTGCTTGTTCCCACCCACAACTCCTTGCTGCAGTATATTTCCTTATTAAGCACTCTGGTGGTCTGGCCATACTCTTGCTTGAGCTGCAAGGAGTGGATGCAGAGGTCAGATAAATAGTAGAATTAAAGTATTTTTACACAATTCAGAGCATGAAATGACCCTACACGCAAGACTTTGTGTGTTGAACTGTGGTTTGGTCTTTACTGACAGAAGTAATACAGCTCTGAGCTGGCTGTGACTCCATTTAATTTAAAGTTCCTCTCTATCAGGGCGAGCATCTCTGTAATCCAAGGCTGTTTCCTCTCTGATCCTCTATGCCAGACTGAGAATACACAAGCCAGACTGCTGCAGCAATCTGTGGTGTCCCGATGTCTGTGAAGTTTGCATTTGCCACTACCCAGCCGTCGCTTTATTATCCCCGCTCTTTTCCTCTAAAGGTGACATTTGTCTAACTGTTCAATCCCTCTAACACGCAGCGCAGCAGTTTGGGACCTATTCAGCTTTATAGGCCCCGCTTTACAGTAGGTGTGCGCTGAATTTAGAATTCAGATAAGAAATGGCATGTCTTGGAACTGCTGGGTACTTAAACCCCTCCTTGCCATCCATTTAATTAAAAACAATACAATAAATTACAAGCAATGCTATCAAGAGGTGGAAGGGAGGGAGAGGAGGAAGTAACTGGAGGCAAAGTAAATTATGACCTTATGCCGGAAAACATTTTAAAGGGGGATATCATGGTGTGTGCATAAATTTAAGGGTGCAAGTGCTGCGCTGTCAATCATGTGCTGTTGCCTGAATGCAACAGTGGGGGACTGAGAATCACGATACATCCATATTTCATGGTTTATTTCACACTGTAAATACCACAAAAATGCAAATGTGCACATGTATGATGAATGAACATAGGCAGACTGGCACAGAGGAATAATCTACAGTCACTGATGTCTAGTGACCTTTCATTGGTAGTATTATAACACATGAAAAGCAAAAAAAGTGCAGAATAATGATAAAGATGTAGATGTGGCAGAAAATCCCTCCTGCAGTACCCAAAACAATAAAAAACAATTATTTTCTGACACTTTTTAAGTAATGTGATGCACAATCATCACCAAAAACCCTTTATCACTGTTTGCAGCCACTGCATTTTACAACCGAAACAGCCCGACAAACATCTGTTATAATCTGTAAACCAGCAGGCACATTAGGAGCTTTTGGGCTTATTCGCTTCATCCACTGTTAGACTAGTAGCTTCTCTACTGTAGAGAGACTTAGGCAGCGCTCCCAAATCCACCCTGTGATCAGTGCTCAGTGATAATCCACCAAATATTGCAAATACTGTACCAATGTGATTGCCAATAAAATCTGAAATAATACAACAGAACAGATGCTCTGTTCAAGCTCACATTATCAGTTCACATAGTGTGACTGAGGGTCTATGAGGAGTATTTGTTAGAATTAAAGAGGTACTACACCAGTTCTACACATTAAAAGTCAGTTGATAAGTCATAAAAAGTAGTGCAATAAACCTGATGATGTCCTTGTGATTTCATGACGGTTATCTAAACTTGGGCTAGGAACGGATGAATTCTGCAGCAGCACTACAAGTTTGGAAAACATGGGTGTTTACCAGACAGGGAGAGGCTAACAAAAGATGTTCTTGAGTTGTGTTATGAGTATTGTAGGATTGCAGCTCTTTTGAAGCTCGACCCAAACTATGGACTAAAAGTGGGGGCCTTTGCTGCATTCAACACTCTTTAATGCTGCACTTAGTAAAGTTAATAGCTAAATACTGAAATGTCAAGAAAATAGGATATTTTTGTGAAAAGAATTATGATAAAGTCGCGTCCCCAGGTAGTACAACAAAACCAAAGGCTATAACTGAATTCAGGAACTTGACTATGCTGTTGAAGTATATTTAAGGATTCAAATACTGATAAGCTTTGGTTTCTTATTTTACAGTTAAATATATGAGGTCCATAGACTATTACTGGTAAAATTTTGAGCTCCACAACAATCCTATTTTCATGTGTTATGTTTCTGTATACACACTTTGTAAAAAGAAACAATTGTTTTTAACTTTAAAAAATAATAGTGTGTTTTGAGAAGATAAGGTCAGATAATTATGTAATGATTCAACTTTTCTTCTTTAAGTCCGTCAACTTAAAGAAAGCCCAGACACAAACTCTTTTTATGTTAAAACAAATAGTTTCCGTGTACAATGCATGTGTTAGGGGATTCACTGTTTTTCAAAAAGGCTTGTCATCCTTTTCCTTAAAAAGACAAAAATGCAGCACTATTTTGAAAGAGTGCATTGATTGTAAGGAAAAAAAAAAGAGAACAAGCCCTGTCAAGTGTATCAGGGTGGCGTGGCCTCCCAGCCAACCTTTTGGGGGTCGCTGGCTGAAAATTATTGATATTAGTGCCAACTAACAAGTTTCGGTACCAATACAATATCTATAGGATGCCTCGGTTTGAGGAACATACACTTTTAATAAGAAAAATGCTAAATATATCAGTGCCAAACAAATAACTCTACCACAATTTAACACTGGCTATCTTTTTAAAAGCTTCCTGATGTCTTGAAGTAAAAAAAACCCTTTGTCCAAGCATTTCATGGCAACTTTGCCCTCCTGATTCTTCTTACACATTTAGCGCTCCATTTATTTAGGTTCAGTACTCAGTACCCCTAAAAATAAGTAAAAACAAGGAGACTCGATCATGGGGGAATAACTGGTCAGTGTCGACAAAAGTGTGTGTGTTTGTGTGTGGACGAGGAATGTTGAATCTCTGGGACAAGGAGAGTGATGGAGTGTTTACATGATTACATTAGTCTGTTATTTGTCTATCCTGGTGTGTGTGTGTGTGTGTGTGTGTGTGTGTGAGAGAGAGTAGCACAGGGGGGCGGGGGTTGTACACGAGCAGCATACTGATGAGTTCCTGGCGTGTGCCAATCAAATTACACCACCTACTCTCTTTCTTTCCCTTCGCTCGTCTTTCAGTCAGTCTCTCCTGTTGCTCCTCCTTCACCCTGCGTCTCCCCCTGCAGGTAAACAACTCCGCTATTCCACAGAGTGATGCTTATGACCGGCTGCTGTCTCAGTATTTGTATTTCTGATGACCCGAGAGCCTTGCCTTGTCTGTAGGATAGCTATCAGATACACTCCCATAACACGGAAAGATATTAAAACATGTCCATCCATGTCACTTTATTTTCTGTCTAATCTGTGCCCGGAAGCATCTGGATCGCGCAAGTCTGATGTGATAATATTATGTTTAGCGGTCAATAAGCTAACAGCTAACTGCCACCTCTGACAGGACATATTTAGTAGCCTGCTATTCGCTTATTCTTCCTTTTCTGGGCACCAATCTGGCATTTTACTTTCATCTTGGTCATCTCTGTGCACAAAGGTATGCACAATTTTCATATTACATCACAAAGACACGATGAAATAAAAGTCTTAAATAACTTCAATGACTGCCTAGTAATTGTATCCAATTATCCTATTACTCATGTTTGCCATAATTCACGAGTGATGAACAAAAACATGTTTTGTGAGCTCAAAGTGACCTTGACCTTCAACCACCAAATTCTAATCAGTTTGAGTCCAAGTGTGGCTGTTTGTGCCAAATTTAAAGGAATTCACTCAAGGTCTTCTTGAGATTGCATGTTCTCGTGAATGTGATGGCCGGGCTCACAGTGACCATTGACCACCAAAATCTAATCAGTTCATTGATGAGTCCAGGTGAACATCTGTGCCAAATCTGTAGAAATTCTCTCGAGGTGCTCTTAAGATATCTTGCTCAAGACAATGGGATGGATGGATGGATGGATGGATGGATGGATGGACAACCCGAAAGCATAATGCCTCTGGCCACAGCTATATTTAGCACAGAGGCATAAAAAAAACAAACAATATTTAATATGACCACGAACTGGAGAAATAATCCAATACATTTTTCCGTTTATTATTAGCAATGTTAAATTATCCTGCCTTTCAGGCCACTTACATTTAATTCCAGCAGTTATGATTTCAAAATGTCCTTTTTACCTAAGTTTTCTTTTCTTTTCTTCTCTTTCGTCTTAATTCAACAACATACTGTATTATTTTTGCAGCGCTGAAGCAGAGCGTCTGCAGAATAGGTATATACTTAAAAACCCTGCTGCTAGTGCCATTGGCACACCTCACTCACATCACTTAGACAAATTGACTCAGGGATGAAATAAATCAAAACTTTGTAAGACAGTAAAGCACAGGGAAGGGAAAGGGAGAGGAAAAAAATAGTGTACAGCCATGCTTGAGGGCTCTGCGAGGCTGTAATTTAGGCACAGCGGTGCTTTGAGCTGAATGCTAACATCAGAATACTAACATGTTCACAATGACAATTATTAGCCACCTTTATTGAATGTAATATGCTGCTAATTAGCACTAAATACAAAGATATCAGGATTTATCGCTATTTCACTTGATACACTTACTTTTTGACTTGCTGGTGGCCCTGAGTGAAAAGTCAGAGGATCAGTAAAGTCAGTAGAATTATTCTCTGGACACCATGAACGTCTGTACAAAATTTCTCTGCAATCTATGCATTAGTTTTTGGGATATTTTAGTCTGAACCAAAGTGGTGGACTGACCGATACTACCATCCCTTGAGCTGCTGTGGCTGATAAAAGAAGACTTTACTCTTCTTTAAAAAGAGATGTTAAAGAAAGGGGGATAGACAGAGTGAGAGAGAGTGAGTTAAAGCAATAGATCAATAAGGATAGAGAGAAGGAGAGAGACAGAGAGGGTGTGTGTGTGTGTGTGTGTGTGTGTGTGTGAGAGAGAGAGAGAGACAGAGAGAGAGAGAGGAAAAAGAATCCATAAAACACAGATTAGGCTCCCTAAACCGGTCTAATACAGGATCACTAATATCAGTTGCTGTGCAGTAACACTGACGTGAAGAGTCCTGCTGCTGAGTCTCTTCCCGCACTGCAACCTGGGCACTGACAGACGAGATGTTGCTCTGAATGCCGATTGGCTCAGTGCGGGGCAGGACAGCCAGGTCTAGGTCAAATGCTTACAGAGGTGAAGCACAGCGGGGCCGATTGACCCCAAGGTTACGGGAGTGGAGTGGAGACAGAGGTGAGGTGGACTCGGAGCAGGGGAGGAAAGTAAGTGGGGACTCTTCAGAAATGGTCCATAACATGAGTCACCTCTTCAGGGGTTAATTGCATTTAGAGCTTCAACTAATATTTATTTCCATAAACTTTTAAACTGTGAATTAGATTTTTGTCAAATTGTTTAGTCAGTAAAATATGTCTGTGTAAGTATGTGTAAAAAAACAGGAGAACGCTGATCACAAAAACCTAAGATGACATCCTAAAATTGCTCGTATCACTGACAAATGATATTTAGTTTAAAAAGCCATTGGCTAAAAAAAATTAAAATAAAAATTTAAAAAAAAATCTAGTTTGTAAAGCTAGAACCAGTGATTGTTTGGCATTTTTGCTTCTGAATTGACTTTAAGCAATTACAATTACCAACTGATGAATAAAAACAGACAAATTGTTCCAGAACTAATTGCATGTCAAGGGTGCATGTGTCTGGCATAAATTAGCAAAGTAAAGCAAATTATTATAAAGATTAAAGGTGACCTATAACATGCTCATTTTTAGGTTTATAATTGTATTTGAGGTTTCTACTAAAACGCTTTATTCTCCTCATTCCTCAACTCGAGTATTCAACCTTTGTCTGAGACATATTATTTAAGCGCCTGTCTCTTTAAGCCCACCCTTCCTAAAGCCTGGTCTGCTCTGAATGGTCAGTGTTTCTGGGTCATCCACATCTTGGCACCATTATTGCAGGTGTGTGTAACGGAGAATAGCAGCACATTCTACTGGGAAAAAAAATCACTCATGAAAGCTTCTGAGCACAAAACGAACATGTTCCAGCAGGAATATGACCCAAAACAGGGAAGACATTAACAACATCAGCAATCAAGATAATATCTTTCCCTGATGTAAGCATGTAGCTACGTGTAGCAGTGTACCTGCAGCCAAGAATGACTGTGTATAATGGCACTTTTGCACAATATAAATTACAAATAAATGTCTCTAAATACAAGCAGACATTTTCCAGCAAGAAAATGATCCAAAATCACAGAGAAATTAACAACATCGGCACATATATGTCCGGCCTTAATATGAAAATCTGACTGTAACATGACAAAATAAGAAAAAGCACAATTGTGCCCTTCAATAAAATGCAAAAATTCTAATTCTTATAATAAAGGTATGGATTTTTCAGCATTATAAAAATGATGGTAATAATAACAAGCAAGCCTATAAACACCCAGTATATTTCGAACGTGGTTCTGGGCCGTGCCTAACAATGCTGCTAGCCAATAATCTGCACCGAAAAAGAAGAGGCACCTTTGAAGATAACTTAAGTACAATGTACAAGTATTGAAATCAAGAAGCTAAACTATCATGGCGAGGGCCTGAGCTGCATTGCTTTGAGGCCGGGGGTGGGGGTTAATCTAAGGCTGGGTAGTGAGGCAGTAATGCCAGAGCTCATGGGGAATTACTGGAGAGATTTGGAGGAAATCAGCTGGCAGCAATTTCCCTGTCGCTTTTATTAGCCTGGATGTGCAATTTGCTGCTGGCTGCTTTAATATGACAGGCTATGTCTTGTTTTTTTACCATCACAGATGAGCTGTGTGGTGATTCAAATTCAGAGATACACAAGAAGAAAATGTGTCACTGTATGTTTGTTATGTAATACAATATGATACTGTACTTTCCCCCATAGGGCAACACCTCATTAGTTCGGGAAGATAGTTCAAAGGTCAGATACAAGGGATTAAGTTGCTCGCTTTAGGGTACTTTGGCCATTAGGTGGTCACAATGTCATCTCCCTGCTCTGTTTCTAGGCCACCATGCTGCCACAGAACATTGCTTGTGTGTGTGTGAGTATGTATGTATGGTGACAAACCGTATCTGTACCAACCCATATCCTTCTTGGGAATTCATGCACACATCAAAGCCTCCCTCCAGCAGCATGCTCTACATGCACCTAAGCACATATTGTCTATCTTGCTCTCACACACACACACAGTCTCTGTCCAGGCCCACAGGCTCTCTGCTGTTTAGTATGGGAAGGATAAAGAGGTGACTGACGCTGAATATGAAAAGAAGAGCACTGACAGCGCAACTCTCACAGCTAATTGCAAAGCATCATGGTCAAAAAAAGCTGCTGATTGGCAGCAGGGTAACCAGGTGTGAATGTTTCTCAAATAATATTCAGGACCTGCTGACTTGCTTAAACATTACTTGGTAAGAAAGTCAATAGTGTCAGATCGAGATGCATGCTGGAGCTTAATTACTAAGTATTGTATCTTGCTGAGCCCTTGAAATGAAGTTTGTTTCAGTCAAGGCAAAGCAAAACACGCTGAGTGCAGTGCGTGATGAGCTACGTGCAAAGATGTGAATGCACAGAGGGTGCAGAGTACATGTGCAGCATCTTGGTTCTGATTGCTGTTTCTGAAGCTCAAGATAAGCACCTATCCCCATGCCTACTTGTGGCTCATTAGTCTGTGAGATAAACATTTCATTTTTGACAAAGTGCTAAAACCCCCAGCATTTACTTCGTATTACGAAGGGAAGTGACACTGTAAGGAACGACTGCAAGGAAGCGGAGAGACTCAACAGAACTGCAGGAATAATGTGCAGGAGCTGTGCCAAGGCAAGTGGGAGTGAAGGTGGGAGGAAGAGGAGCCGCAGCTTATAGCATCGCTGAGTTTCAATCAACAGCAGCTTTGGGTTCTGATCCTGAGTTGGAGTCGGCATGAGTAAGTGCAGATAGGAAGACGGTGAACAGTAAAGACTGTAGCCATGACAGTTTTAGGTGGATCATGTGTGTGTGTATTCTCTATTCAAAGGAAGTACAAAATCTTTGCCGACTTCATATGTAACTCTTGAGATACAGGGTTACATTGGTTGAATTTTGTAAAAAAAAAACAAGACAATGTATGTTTGTTTACTACTGTGTACATTTTATGAGACATCCTCTTCTGTCAGATACACAATGTATTCCATCATGTCATCAATGCAACACACAATATTAATTCTGGAGGAGGCAAACAGGTAAAAATGAAAAACAAAACAATAAATCTTATATACTTAAAACATATATTAGTATATGTAGGTTCATAAGATACTGTAGGAAAGGAATGTACAGTCTGCTAATGATGAACATATGCTATCTACAATGTTGTTCTGCATTTTAAGATGTTAGATGTGATGGTTAGCCTTCGAGGGGGCTAGTTGTGCTATTTGTGATGCCCCTCTTCTAATGTGATTGTATGGCTGGGTAAAAACTTTACAGTGACAAGCATGGCACTTTACCCAAAGTTAAACATTTTTCAACTCCCACTGCCCCATGTAACTGGCTGCTTGATGGGCATCCCATATTTACTCACCCTAAAGTGGATTACACCTGATTGGATCAACGCACTGCTGGTTAGGCTGATAAAAAAATCTATTCATGAAAAACAGTAGTGGTAAGAAACAGGCAATGCCACTACTGAATCTCGTTTCATTTTAGAACTACATCATCTAGTTTGACAGCTTGGTCCAAGTTTTGTGAGCCAGGCGGATTGTGCTGAACTGACACAATTGGATTCAGTTCAATCTAGTCTACTTTATGCAAATAGTGCAAGATGAAAACACTGTAATGCACTCCAAACACGCTGCAGCACTCCACAATGCACTGCACAACTGGTTCTCCTGTTCTATAGGAACAGGATACAACGTGTTGAGCTACTTCTGGTGGAAATGTCCCACTGTAACATAGTGTACATATGCAGCACTTCTATTACAAAGAATTCAAAAACAACACTGGCCACAGAAAAAAAAAACAAAAAACAAAAAAAAACTCTTTTCTTCATGGGAAGTCAAAGCAGAGCTCTAACTGCAGCTGCAGAACATTTGCAGGCATATGTGCTATTCTGCCAGGTCCAAAAGAAATGCATAGCCCATAAACTATAGTACCAACAGAGAAAAATGAGTATTGTTTAATTTTCAGACTTTGACTTGGTACCAACAGTGGCACACTGTCTTTGCACTAATTAGATTAAATAAAAAATGGTGGGATAACAAATGTCATTGCTATGTTGTACCCATTTGTGCTCACTCCTCTGTATAACTCCTGATTTATTAAAGCCCTGACCACAGTTTTAGTGGATACTGTACTCAAAAATCTACAGCTTTTGGAGTCTGCAGAGGCAACCGTGTGTGAGCCAGTGTTGCGCTGAGATAGAGTCAAACTGGTGTGCCAGAAGCATGACTGGCCCCCAGTATCGGCCCCGCAGCAACAGCATTCAAGCCTCAGTCCAGCAGCTCTGGACTGACTTCATAAGGACCCCTCCAGCATCTCACATGATATGTGTCTGTGTGGCTGCATTCACATTTACAAGCATGTAGCCAAAGCCTGGGTCTGTGTGACTCTGCGGCTCTGCAGGGTGCTGTTTGGTGCAACCCCGCATCTTTGGCACTCTGAACAAAACATTCAATAAGCAAGTTGTCTAAATTTGAGGGAACCAATTAAGGGAGCAATGGGTGGTGAACACAATCAAAGGCAACATGTCAGCCATCTAAACCATCTTCAGGGCATAGTTAGAAAAATACGCAATTCTTGAAAACCTGAAATATAATTTGAAATATAATTTGCTGGAAGAAATATCCAACTGGATCTGAACAAGCAGCAGTTGTGGAGAGTTTCCTGCTGTGATGAGTCTCTTATTATTTGTGTGGATTTGACTGCAGCTGCATGCTGTGAATGTGAGAGAGGTGACAAAATGGGTTCCAGTCATTAAAATTTACAAATACTTTAAATGAATGTCCGCGCTGCACTTCCTCTCTGTGGACAAGACGAACAGAAGAATCCTAATTTGGTTTCAAGAGATAAAAGTTGTTCCTCAGGTATTTATTAAATTAAGAGATTAATAACAGAAATCATTGTTTTACAGACTGTTGTACTGATGCTGGAATATAATCAAATAATATCTCTAATGACTACACCAAGGGATCAAATTATAGCAAAACTTCTGATAAAATGATGATTTTGCTGTTCTATATTTACATAATGGAAAAGGTTTTTTTTTCCAATCTCAGTCAAGCAGATTCAGTTATTCACTCTCCCCTATGGATGGATTTTGCTATTCTGAGGTAAAGCCCCTGAGGGACATTGCACAGGAAACTGCCTGTCTGGCATTCTTTGGTCAGACTCTCAGAAAATGTGGTGTTATTGGAGAAAAGAGCAACCAGAAAGGTGCCATACCTAGAGGGACAGAACTAATGAAGCAGGTAATGAATGAACCTGCTTCCTAAAACATCAGCTAGCACAGCTGGAGCATAATGGACTGTACGAGGGGAAAAAAACAAAACCCATCAGCTAGATTGTGTCTCGCCTACCAATGTTGTGATGTCCAACTCATTAGAAAAGAAGACAAATAACTCTGATAATTACAAAAAAAGGGACAGATGATTATTAAAAGGTTTAGAGACCTTTTTGAGAAGCACATGGAAAATGAGTCATTACTGCAATCATATTCTAAGAGACACAGTGTCATGACACATCCTGATGCTCCTGGATCTTGGATGGTCTGACAAAGCTCGACGCTCACCTGAATGGGCTCTTGAGACAGGGAACTTTCAGTTGTCATGACAACAAATATCAGGCAGGGGGTAGTTCATGGTAGATTAAGGGGATAGTTCAGATTAATTGAAGTTGGGTTGTATAGGGTACTTATCCATAGTCAGTGTACCACACTGTAAAATTGAACAAGTTGATTTTACTTAAAAAATCTGGGAAACGGATTGCCTCGAAAACGTAAGTAAATTTACGAATATTAATTTATGTTTACTGTATATAAATGTTAAGTTTACTTAAACTTTCATTGTGTGCACTTAATTTTGTAAAGTTGTTGCAACATGCAAAATGACAAGTTTAATTAAATCTGTCTTTCTAAGTTTTAGCAACTTCAGTAACTCAAGTATATTGTGCAATATATATCCTTTGTCCGGAGCACCGAAATTAGAGTTTATGTCAATGGAGTTTGGCGGCTTTGATGAGAGCATAGATGGGAAACTGAAGCCCTTTACGGCCTCCACATCGGAAAGGGTTGTCTGATAAGAAGGTAAAGTAGTGAAAATACTCTTAAGATACCGTAGCAGTTCTCTTAAGTAGGATTTTTTTTAATGTGGCTAAAATACGTTTAACTCATGATGCTTCTTAAAACTGGGGACACGCAGGCAGACATCTACTGTATGTAATACACTGACTATCAGTAAGGGCCCCAAAAGATCCAAACTTACTTACTTTACGGTAACTTCTTTGAAGGACAGGATTTCAGCTAGAGTAGAAGGAGAATTTAGGGAATAAATGAATTTACTCAAATAATGCACACATATCATGCAATATGTACGGAAAGCACATCTATTGACATCCATGTTGTACTTTGGGAAATCAAAGCAGAAGAGGCCAAGATATCATGACTTTTGTACACTAGAATGAGTTATGGTCCCAAAATGCCAGATCCCACACTTTCCATAATCCAAGTTGATGGCAGCTTTTGTAAGACCCTCCTTGCCTGGCAAACTCCGCCCACCGTAGCCTCCAAGCACAAGCTGAATATCACTGACTACATCACTAAAACATCATCAGGGTTACTCTCTTTGACCTTAAGCTCCTCCAGAGCCACAAAAAACATTATACAACAGTTTCATTGGCTGAAAACACTTCCCGAAATGACTAACACTTTATAAATAGGTAAGACAAACATGCGATGGATGTATCTGCATGCACTGTGTATGTGAGGGACAATTCTCCTATCAGCTGTCAGAATGAAGCTGAAAGTTCCCAACAGAAAAAATGGCGAGGAGAAAAGAAAGCAGGCCGATTCATCACGGGTGAAATGGAGTGGCAGGTGGCCTCCCCACTGGCCCAGTCCCGTTGTCCTCTGGTGTCCCGCTGCCCCCCTCCCGGCCCGATCTGGCCCACCCGTCTGCTCCCCTTATGGCCCCTGTTATGCCCCATCAAGCTGGGGAGCCACAGCCATGAGCCCGGACCTCAAACACCCCCGCCTGAAGGATATGTGTGTGTGTGTGTGTGTGTGTGTGTGTGTGTGTGTGTGTGTGTGTGTTTAGCTGTGGACCTTGAGGGCGTTTCCGCCTCTATCAACACAGCCCCTGCTGAGGGTGACACCTGCGGATAACAGTTTAATAGCTGAGTAATGTCTCTGGCCTCCTCCCCAGCTGCGCCGGGGCAGCCTGGTGGGGCATGAGGCAATTGAAAAGGCTTTTCTCTCTATAGCAAGTACACATGGACATGTCCATACACACGTGTGCATACACTGTATGTTTTTTTTGCACACACGCACTCTGATGTGAGCTGATAAAACAGTCAGGAGGCTGTAAAACGGGGGCAGGAGTGCCAGCAGTCGGCCAATGAATGGGCTTATACATCATATATCTTCATACTCCACCTGCTCCTGATGCTAATGCTTTCCTTCCATTACAGGTATGTGTGTGTCCGCCGGGGGAATGATGTCGTACACTGCAGTGCATTCTCCGGCTGTGCAATCTCTGCACACCAAACAGCTTTATTGTGCTGGTGAACATCCTGTTTTCACATTTAATCCATATATTTTGCAGAATAGGAGTATAACAGAAAATGCTCCTGCCTGCGGTGAATATTGATTCTGCAATCTGATGAAGTCTTCCTATTCATAGAGCCCGCTGATTATCCACCCAATGAGATTATCAAACAGCCTAAGTCAACTGTACACACATTCAAGAGATGCCGGTGAGGATAAATATTTAAAAGTATGAAATTAAAGATTTTCGATGGTAAACTGGCCACAGAGGAGGCTGAGCAGAAGCAGGTTTGTTTCCGTTAGCGTGCATGGCTGCATCTGACCGCTCCAATGAAATAAAATTCACAAATAAGCATTTATCCCTAACACTGCACATGCAGCAGATATTTTATCTTTGAGTGAGCAAAGTTTAAATTGTCCCTCCTGTCAGCATGTGAAACTTTGTTGGGGAAGTTTCAGCGTGTCCTGAGTCCTAACAGAAGGCCAGAACTACAAAGATATCTGGAACACCAAACGCTCCTCGGAGGAATCAGTGAAGATGTTACAGAAAACCTGCTGGGAGACTGAATGCAACTAATGAAAGACTAACCTGTAAGTTATGAAATCCATAAAAACACACTTAATAGCTGTAACAACATGACAGTTCTACATCTCTGGAATGATAAATGCTTCTAAAAATAAGGCTCAGGTTCTGCTCTGAGGAAATTATTTACTCCACCAGATCTCCTGCTGAGCTCATGTCTTTAAATAAAAGTACGGCATCTGCCACCTCCTTACCAGATAAAATGTCTCACATTAGGGATCAGATGCAACTCCCAGTCTCTTCTCGACTACATAAATAGATACTCTGCATAATTTCCCTTCTTTTTCCTTCTTATTACCACCAGTGATCTTGAGGTGATGATGAAGTGGCCACAGTCTTCGAACAGACTCCATTCTTATGAACAGGGAGGAGCTTTCAATGCGTATCAAACCAAAGATACTGTATAGTTTTACTGTCCCTGCCCTGATGACAGTGACCACTGGATGTCTTAGATTGAACTAATAAAGTTTGGAGATGGTCAGAAATACTTTGTCTAACTCTAACCACCCCCCCAATACTAAAATAACTTCAAAATGTAACCCTAAATATATCAATGAAAAATAAAAAGGACATTTTTTTTTGTACGACAGGCAATCATGCACCGCTGTCCCTCTCCCTGGAGGGTTGGGACGCAGACGGTGTAGACAGAAAATGGAAAATGATCCCCCTCCAAAGTTAAATACGTGATTATACGGCCCTGCAAATCAAATCATGTCTCTTTACATTTACAGTAGCTTCTTGTTCCAGTCTGAAAGATATATTGGATTAATGTAATGTCCTTTGTGGCACAAAGGCTGAAGATGCTCAGTGGGACAAGAAAATGTAAGAAAATGTATGAAGATGAGCGTGGGGAACTGTGAATTACAAATACCAGATGAACAGATGAGATAATCAAAGAATAACTTCCTTGGCGCCAAGAATAATGCATAATCAATTCAAAAGCATTACTCACTCACCTAACCAGTGTGTGTAAACTTCAGAGACCTCTCAGCTCATCACGCACAGGTCTCAGAACTGTACTTATAACCGAAGAGTTATTAACCACTACAGACCTACTTTCTGGAACAAACAGCATGATGAATGCAAGCTTTTTCTTTTCTCTCAGGCATTTAGGCATCATTTTGTGTATATATGGCTTTGCTGTATTCTGTGTGGCTCAAAGGATGCTTTTATAGCAAACCTATTCAGTGCAGTTCAAAAATGCCTGTTTGGTTCAGTTTTTTTAAAGAGGAAGTGTGCCGATTTTACACATCAAAGTCTGTTTACAGGTTTTGGAAAGTACTACTGCATAAGTGAAAAAAGTTGCACAAAACCTTTTGCAGCTCCAGCGGGAGCTCCAAAAAAGTCTAAGAAAATTGCCTCAAGTGAAGTTGCTTTTTTGGTGAGAAAACTACAAGTTTAAAAATGAAAAAAACATCAGAGGAAGTGGAGATTTTAAGAAGTGAGGTCACCAGACCTCGGTAGCTCTCTCCTCATCTCTGCTAAAGGCTACATTAGTCACCAATAGCATAATGGTGTGCTCAATTTGCACTGGGGAGTTAGACTTTCTAAGTTCCCTGTCGGAAATTTTAAGTATAACAACCTCAGAAGTCTCACTGCCAACTTGAAAAGTCTGAGAAACTACACAAACTCTGACTTCAATATCCAAATGGCAGCTTCTCCCATCAATAGTAAAAAAGTGAGAGGTGTAGTCACATACTGTTTATGAGTATTTATGTCTTATTTGTGTCTCAGTCAAAGAATCATACAAAACTGTGTCTAACTTCTATCTGTGAACATGTTTCAACAAAGTCTATATGCCCAGAATACAGAGCAATGCGCTGTTATCAACTGGTATTGCTAAAAATGACAACAATGGCTAACCTGGCTTGAAGTGGTATTTTCTTAGGGACTGAGGGGTGGCTGGGATTTGACTTTGATATTTATATCATGACTTTCCCATGAGCTTCAGATATTTTTCCTTGAGCCTCCCTGAGTGACTGCAGAAAATGGCATGACCATCCCTTCCCCATAAATAACCACATTTCACTGTTTCTGGCTATGATAAATGGTGTGATTTGGGAGATTTTTAAAAAATATGCCTTTAAAACTATTTGCAATTTTGGGGGTTCTGAGAGGTTTTAAAATACAAAATACAACAATTTTAAATTGAATGTCCCTCCCCTAAGCCAACTAAAAAAAACATTATTCCCTCCCGAGTGTGTTTTGCGCCACACCCTGGGCTGTACAAAAAATTTAAACATGACATACATTTATTTACCACATAGACATACTTACACATACATACTTATTTTATTACTTATTTATTGTTATTTGTTATTGTTATTTTCTTTGTTACATTTCACTTTTCTTTTTTCATGCTGCTGTAACATTTGAAATTTCCCCCAATGGGGGATCAATAAAGGAATATTCTATTCTATTCTATTCTAGCTTATTTTCTGCAATAATCCAAAATCCAGCGGAAAAATCCCACAGACTTTTTGACGAGGGAACCAGGGCAACGTCAGCTTCCAGGCTAGCCTACAGAAAAATGTCATCCTTGGGGCACTCTATTGACCTGTTGGTGGTCGAGTTGCACTGTGGGTGATATAGGCACCAGATTTTGACAAGGAAAAATAATGCATGGGATCAAAAGATGAATAAATCTCTGGCTCTACTGCATCAATTTCAACACTTAAAAAAACTGTCAACTGTGAGTCTACGTTGCTTAACTAATGTGGTGTGAAAGCTGCCATTTGAACTCTGGTCATGGCCGCAACATGATTGCTTCAAAAGTCTAAGACTCGATGGTTACTCCAGCTTTTTTTTTTAGACCTGATCATGTAAACTGACCTATAGATGGGAAAGTGAAGTCTTGTGAGTGCCTTATACTTCCCATAATGCTTATTCATACAATCAGCTTTGCCTGACCTCGCCAAAAAATGCTAAATAGTCCACAGAAATCATGAATGACATGTTGCACTGGCTGGCCTATGAGAGCATCTCTCCTATGTTGACCTATGAGGATCTACAAGGAGGATTCATTTGAATTGATGATAATGACAATGTGACTCATCGTACTGTATGCAGGATAATGGGCTCTCTGGCATTTGCCTGCATAATTTATGCTTTCTCAAGCAGTCAAACAGACATCAGCATATAGACCAAAGACAGAATGCTGGGCTGCTTTGCACAGAAAGAATATCCATCCAGCATCCTAATTATTACTGACAGATGGATGGCAGGGTCACAGCAGATGTACCCACTTGTACTAAAACCACCACTGCACCACTTGATCTTGATGTTCTTGTAATGTTAAAACCTTAGAGGACTGGAAGAAGAATGGCAGCAGTGAATAATGGGGGTGAGGGGAGAGGAGAGCAGATAATGTCCTGACCGCGCAGACTAATTAGCGACGAGAGTAAACCGGAAACTAAGATGAGGAATGAAATGGGTTTGATAGCTAATCACAAAATCTGTTGATTTCCAGCAAGTGATAATTATTGTCCATAATTTCTACAAGCTGCGTGTTCCTTCTAAACATCACGGAGGAAAAAAGTAGAGCAAAGAGACAGACCGAGGAGCAGTGGGAATACTTCTTTACATCTCTGACTGTCAGCCCTGGCGAGCAGAGTGGCATTCATCCTCTCCTCTGCTTTCACCGGCCTGGTCAGTAAATCACAGGCTCTCCTTTTTTTTTGCCTTTCTCGCCTTCTGCTGAGGTCAGCTCTGAGCGGTCCAGACGTAAGGAGGAGGCATCCATCACCTTTTTATACGTCCAAGCCTCGGCCGCTTAATGCAGCCTGAGATAGAGCAAAAGACAATCCAATCAGCCAGCTGAGATTCAATCCTGCCACATTCCCTTGATTCTGCTATTTTCGGACTGAAAAATGCAGAGAGTTGCAGAAAAGGAATTTTTGGGGGAAAAAAGGTGCAGAGACAAAAACAGTAGCTGTCTGAGTCGATGCAATTGGGATAGATGCAGGTGAGTTAAACACAATGTTTGTTGAGAGGGAAATAATTTCCCAGGAGGCCGCTCTTTAAAGAGACTGTGATACAACATAAACACAAAATTGATGAGAGTTCTCATCATGTCATGGGAGAGAATTCCCCTAACATCAGGCTGGAACTGGAACAAGATAAATTTGGAGCCATTTTCTGGAAACGGCCTCTCGAGACTAATAAGACATTCTCAGAAAGAGAATTAATGTCCACTGCATTGTCCCCCTCATTCTTCATCCCTTCAGATGTGTGTGCCATTGTCAGAGCAGGGGACGAGAGAGACAGTGTAAACAGATTAGGACTACTGGAGACAATGCCGACATTACGCCCCACTGCTGAAAAGAGGCGATCAACCTCAGTTTGGATGCCAGGAAAACAGGAGATCATCGACTGTCTCACCAATTTTAAACCCTCAAATCCCCACACAGTCAATATCTACCTAACCTTGGTCTGGCCGTCCAAACCCGGGAGGAGGGAGGGGCTCCAGGCTGATCCCAGAGATAAGGACAAGATTTGGGGGGATAAAATGGTCCAGGATCTGCTTTTAAAAGGCAGCCCCCCAACCCCTTCTCAGAACGCTTCCTGCATAACCTGGCCATAAAGTTGTTGCCAAGGTATTACACCGGCTGTAACGGTTGTTGCCAAGACAACCTTACACAGGTTGAGTAATGCCAGTAGTGCATGACTCCAGGATGTCTTTCCATGGTTGTCAAACAAATCAAATCTACAGCTTCAGAGCAAATGTTACAGATGCTCCCATTCAAAAGTCTTAAAAGAAGTTGAAAAGTGTAGAATATATCAATAAAATTTAAACATAAGTACTAATATAAAATAAATATATCTAAACACTAAAGTATAAATATAAATGTAAATTTTGTTTGTAATCATGCTTTAAGTTGAAGTTGGTAACTTTTATAAATGAATAAAAATATAAAAATTACTTACATTAAAGTCTATTTCTGTTAACATTTTTCAGCACATCGTTATATTTGATATGTCAGTGTTGCAGAATTCATCTCAGCCACTTGTTGGTTTGTAGTGGTGAGGTCATGTGAAAAAGTTAAATCAATGCATGAAAATTTTCTGTTGGTCAGCAATGTTTAGAAAGCAACATTTCCTTAAGTACACACAGCGTGGTTATCTAAGATCAAACTTCACTGCAGCTCCACTCACTGAATCACCATCCATTCGTCAACTCTGACTTTGAGAGAGTAGGAGGCGAGGGGCGGAGTGTTTGGGGGCTGACGCTGCGTGCATAACGAATAACAAAGACTCCAAAAACAAACCAACACATGGAACGAAGCCAGTGTGATAATCAAACATCATTTTCAAAGACTTTTTTTGTTCTTTCTTTCATGTTAAAAACGGAGTACATGTGTGTGCGCACTGGGAGACGGAGTTCGCCTGTATGCTCTTGTTTGTATTCTGCCGCAAGGACATATTAAGATTCAAATCATGTCTGCCTCCCATCTTGATAAATGGAAAGAGTCTGCAAAAACTTCCCTAAATGGCCCTCTGGCATGGCTGGGGAATAAATTGAGCTAATCAAGGGTGGCCTCACAATCACTGCATCCACAAAGTAATCAAAGAGTTGAAAAGGAAACACACTGTGCATGTAGATGCAGGAGTGTGAGTGGATGTGTGTTGGAGTCAGTTTCAAGATATCTTTTGTCCAGGCACTAAAAGCCACTTTGGGGTGTTGTGGCAATAATTGGCACGTTTCCCTCCATTCATCGTACATGTGCGTTGTCATGGCGCACATAAGAGCCTTTCTGTCACAGCTGTATGGGCGCAGTAAGCACGCAGGCAGGTGTCTACATTAATAACCACCTCATTCAGCTGACAGGCCGCTCAGGGCGACCCCGGAGAAATGTAGATGTGCGCAGCCACGGCAAAGACGCATGGTAAACTAAATGTTGACACTCAATAAAAATGAGCTCCTCTGCTCAAATGGCTTCTTTATGTCAGGATCCAAACCTCGGCGGACGCAAACAAATGACATGAGAGGAGGATGACTTTGCAAAGTCCCAGTTAGCTTAACCCCCCTCCCTCCTTTCCCATATGGTTTCACTCTGTTCAAAATGAAACAAGGCCAAATAACAATCTATTCCTCCGGGCCTGATGACCGTGGAATAAATCTTGGGATTTGGGCAAAACAGCACACCTGCTTTCCTTGCTAATGGGCACACTCGCACTCCCTCCAAAAAGTGTTTCCTGCAGCCAATTTAGTCACTGGCGAGGATATTCTCCGAGGTGGCAATCGTAGCAAAGAAACAGCGAGTGTGTGTGTGCTTCTTTGACCGGTTCCCCCTGTGGAGATAGACTGAAGCGTGATGGATAACCACTCGGCCGAGCTGCTGTTCTTTTCTACCAGCCTGGGTCCAGTCCCAGGGGTGTCGCTACAGAAAACTGGGCTGGAAAGGCAAATTCGACACAAATTCGACTTGATCATCTCATACATTTTGAGCTCACAGCCCTGAATGGCACTTTAGCTATAAAGACTGTTGACTTTATCTCCAGGCAACGGCTCATTTTAAACTTTGCTCCTGCTGGTGTTTAAACGCCTCATATTAACCTTGTGTCGTCGTCTATGAAAAAAATCTTTCTTCCAAATAATATTTTTCCCTAAGACAGTGATTCCCAACTGGTCCAGCCACTGGACCCAGTTTTCTCCTTAGTCGTTAGTTCAAGGTTTGCATGTAAGAAATAACCACATATTCAATTTTATTTGACAAAATATAAATAACATGTGGGCTTAAAATACAATAAAAAAAACATGTTGCAAGAATAAAATGCATTTAGTTAAAACCAAAGGCATTTCTAAGTTTTGAGAAATTTGAGGGTTTAGCCTCTAGGAAAACATGCCTTTTAATCCCACAGGCCTGTGTTTTCTTTAAAAAATGTTGTTGATCATTTCCTTTCAAAAAAATGTTTTCATTTAAAATTTTGGGTAATTTTTTAAAAACTTTTGGCATTTTCTTAATTTTGTTTTTTTTTTTTTGGTGATTTTTTTTTTTGGGGGATTTTCTTTTTCTTTAAAGATTTTTGGTAGTTCTTAAAAGAAACATTCCAGAAAAGTGCTAATTATTGCTTCAAGACCAGTGCAAAGTCATAGCATGTTAACAGGCCAAATAATATCAAGAACAGGGCGATACAAAAGTTACTGTTCCTGAAGAAAAAAAAATCTTTATCATTCTACTGCAGGAAACTGCACTTCAAAATAAAAAACTATGCGCTGGAAATTCACAGTGCTTCAAAATAAAGTGTTTTTCAGAAGCTTGACATGGTCGGGAGTCAGCTGTGGTCCATTCAGAGTGGACCTGCAATCCACTTTTGGAACCACAAGTTGGCAACCACTGCCGGAACAAGCACTCAGAGTAGCCGCCTGGAGCAAAAAGACTGCAAAGTTAAATCAGGTTTAAAAACAGGAGAAAATATTACAACTGTAAGCAGACCTTTTACACACACCCAGAGGCAAGACTATCCATGATCACTCAAAGGTTCGGGTGCTCTTAGATGCCAGCCTGTGCCGGCATTACAATTTTGCACACTCTGTCCAACACGTTCCAACGCCCTTACTTACCACCAATGTTAAGCATCAACTAAATATGTAAGTCACCTTCTCAACTGTCATCAAAAAACAATCAGTTCCACTATACCAACAGGCAGTGCTCAGCTGCAGCATAATGAAAACGTGACATTGAAGTCCAATGTGGGACTAGAAAACTGCACCAAATCATACTGTCTAAAGGAAGGACAAATGCAAATCTCTGATTTGAAATGGAAAGTATGTTTCACCTACAACCTCCACCGACTTCAAGTTTCATCACCGAACGAAGGCAAATGTTTAACAGCTTTCCCTTTACCGTTTTTTGTCAAATGCTTTGAAAATCCCAGCAGGAGACTTGTGATTCTGTGTCACCAAAGGGGCCACATGGAACGAGTCACGCTGACATCCTGTGAAACCCAAGGACACAAGTCTCTGTAGGCAGCACAATGAAACCTACCTTTCTTCTATCTCACGCTACCAGGAGTGGCCTTAGTGCTCAGTCAGTGTGTCTGACCTTGAGTCACGGCCAGAAAAGTGTTTTAGTTTTAGTAGTTGTTTTAGTGTTTTTTTGCAGAATATTATGATGTCACAGTGAAATTGGCTTTTCACATTATGGCTATAAAATATCTACTCTTCATAACTACATCCTATTAGACATTTGCGGGAATGTTTGTATAATAAGTGTATGGCATATATGACATACTGCGTTTACTAGCATGAGATGAATGCAAGGTCACAGTGACCTTTGACCACCTAAGTTTAATTTAATTATTTAAAAAGTGTTGAAGCACAGTAGTGGTCTCAACCGAAATATTTGTAAAATATAACAAATTTTTAAAAAAATTAAAAATTAAAAAAGAAATTTAAAAAGAATTTAAAAAATGCCATTTTCTATGGCTACTTGAAGACTTAAAAGTGATAGATAAAAAAATATTCTAATGTCCTCCTTGTGTAATTTGGGGTTTTGGACATTGCTAAGGTTTCTGCTGAGCTGCTGACTGGAGCGTGAGTAGGGGCTGATTCTGTGCGGTTGTAGTGAGCAAAATTTCTCCCTTTATATATATATATATATATATATATATATATATATATACATATATTTTTTTTTAACATGTTAGTTTTTGGACTATAAAAAGTGTCGTATCTGTATAACTGCCCCCCTGTAAATTACACCCCTGCAAAAGGGTATTGAGACTATGTCGGACCTAAAACAACTCTTGTGTCCCCGTCCTCTCTCCGTGAAGTGCTCTTGTAAGAGTCCTGCTGAATGAAGGGAGCTGAAGCGAGGGAAATACACTTGCATGTGGAAGGGAATTACACAGATATCCTTCTGAATATCCACTGTTCAGAGGGCAGCTGAATCTATGTTGGGATTAAACGCGATGTACCTTCACAAATCTCCTGTGAATGTGCCAGGGCTTCAGAAAGATTCTCTTTTTATCAAGTGCAGCTGGATAATTTGGAGTGTTCAGTAATTCTGTGCTTTCATACCCGGGTGCGATCACAGATGACCAGGGGTGGACGTCATAGAATACAATTCTCTGTCTTTTTGCATAACTAATGTCTTTGATCTACATTAAAAAGACAAGACAATGGGCCTCATGCAAGGACTGATATGTGTACAAATGTTCTCTTAATTTTGTTTGTATCCATGATTTGTTCTTATTTTGTTAGTACCCATTGATCGTCTCAGATTCACCAGTGTTTTCTTATTTTTGCTAGATAGATAACAAACAAATATCTTGTTTTCACAGGCCCCTAAATGTTGTCAGGCAAAAAAACCTAAAATAGTTTTATATTGCGGCACATGAGTCAACGCAATGGATTATTAAATTTCAGGGCTAAAGAAATACTACTATACTTGGTCCTTATATCCCCAATGACCGTAATTACAATTAGTGTGTGTCTCCCTGCTGACCAGTGCTGGAATGGAACTAAGTACATGAGCATTTTAATTTTATGTCATTTTCCACTTCTACTCTACCTCACTTTGGAGGGAACTATTGCACTTTTAACTTCACTACTATTGTTTGTAAACTACCTTAAAAATTAAGAGTTTTGCACACAGACCACATAAGTGCAACTAAAACAATCAGTAGATTAATTAGAAAATTAATTGGAATTCCTTAAGTAATTTTTCATACTAAAAACATTTAATGGTTCCAGTTTTTCTTATATACTATATGTATTAGGACTTGCTGCTTTTCCTTTTCACTGTTTGAATTATATTCACTTATAACATGTATTTAACCTTTTTGCATGCATACTTTTACTGTTAATACTTCAATACATTTGCGTGGAATCACATTTACTTGTAAAAAGTTTATTGAACAGAAGAACTAAAAAAATATCACTTAGGCGCAATTTTTCTTCTTATAACCTTTTTGTGGTGCTATCTCCTCAGTCTGAGTTTTTGCACATGGCACAAAACCTGTCCTTATATAGTGTTTAGGGGTGTTACCTGTGCTAATGGTGACTTATTATCAAGTGGGATTCAGCACTGACCACACCTGGGTAAGAGCAGATTTGGATGGTTAAGAACGTTTGGAGGTGACTCAGGTGATATTTTCTCTTACTTTTTCTTACCAGAAAATTAAGAGAAAATATAAAAGAAATTGAAGAGAATCTTGCTGTATGAGGCCCAATGATCGGGATCGTGCACACACACACACAAACACACACCTACGACTCACTGACCATGTTTGATTGTTCGTCCCCCTCGCCTCTGCTCCCCTCCTTTGCTTCATCCCCGCTTCACCGACACTGGCTGCATCTTATCTCTGTCGACCCATGCCTCCCTCCCTTCCTCACACACCGCTGCCTCTCCTGTTAAGAGGTGGGACCGCTGTGAGTGAGCAGGCCCTTCCTCTGCACGGCACTGATAGAGCCTTAATCTGAAGACTGATGCTCAGGAAGAGGCTGATTAAAGGGGACCGATGAGAAAGAGGCATGGTCTTATCACGGTCAGTGAAAGCATCTCAACTCTCCGGGCTAATTGGCCAGGGAGCGAGTGGCCAGCTGCTGAGCAGAGATTGGGTCACCTGATGGCTCTCCTTTCACATTGTCGCCGGGTGTACTTTTACGCACTCTCTCCCTCGAGTTTGCTCGCGTTTAATGAACTCGGCCCTGTGATCCACAGAGCTCTCTGAGAGCTGCGCTCAGTGTGCTCCAGTGAACCTGCCCTCCACACGGGGAAAACCCAGGAAGCCTGATGTAATTTTTGAAAACCTGACTTGAAGGGGGGAGAGCAGTCCTGGAGCTACATCACTAGGTAAAAGGATTAATTGAGCTTAACAACAGGGGCTGGTGAATCACTCTCGGGATCTCTGATACAAATGCCTTGTTTACATGGGAACATTTCCTCATGACACCCCCTTGATATTTGCACAAAATTGCTGAGATAATTTACCCACTAAAACGTGTCCAAACCTTCAGGCCTCATGGCAGTGTGGGTTTGGACAAGAACTAGGGCAAGAAAGTAATTACTTTTTTTTTCTGGTTTTCTCTGAGCTGAGCTCTGTGTCTGGCATCTTAGAAGCTAGACCTCTACGCAGCAGCAAAAATTTAGAGAAATAATGACTTTAAAGATGATATAGTATGATGTCGGAGGGAAGGTTAAATTTACACAAAAGTCCTGTTGAAATAAAATGTAACCTGACTTGACTAATAGGTTATGTTAATTGGTATTTATGGTAATTGGACTTTTTTTTTCTTTAAACTATGTTAACTCCACTGAGATATGGCGAAGGACAGGGAGTACATTCCTCACAATCTCTCCAACCCTTGTACTTTACATTGTTACTTTCTGGCAGCTTGTGTATAATTAGGCCTTAAGAGGAGCGTTTTGGACATAAAATGAAATGGCTTAAACCTCAAATGAGGCGAGGAGCTCTGTTCTACATGCTACCAGTACAAGATGTTTGTTGGTTGGATGAATCCCAGTCCCTTGTCATCGGCCCTTCAAACTGCTCGTATTTGCATAAAACTCTTGTCAGACAGCGTGCGGGATCCAGCAGAAGTACAGTTGGGGGGAAAAGGAAGAGTGCTAGACTGGTATCAGGTCTGTGGGGGAAAAACTCATTTCCCCAGCCCAGATCTGCACCACAAGCAGAACAGATGCGAAGCCCCTTAAACGTGCCAAGTTCAAGCCCATTTCAATATTCGCTCTTCAGCAAATCTAATACCTGTGACATTAAAATAAAGCTGCTTTCGCCGGATTTGTGCTCCAGCCTCCCTGATAAGATCAACAGGGCAAGGCAACACTTGAATACTGACAAAGAAAAAATTGGCTGCGAGTGCACTTCAAATCCACATGAAAGCGAGACCAGACACTCGGTCCCCTTGCGCACGCAATTTTGAGCATAAAATCATTGTTAACAGAGACCTGAGGACTAAGATTTTGTGTTATCAGAGGTGAAATAAAAGCTCCTGTCAGCTGTTCCACAAAAGAGATATAGGAATATGATAAATGCATGAGCCGACTAGATCACGGATCATGACTGACATATGGCAATCTCTGAGGTACAAAGCCATATGTATCCAGAAAGGGTTAAATCACTTTGACAAAGCCTTGCATTATGTGATGTGGGGTGCCATGCTTAGCAAGGATAAAAAATGACTTTTAATAATCCATGAGATTTTTTTGGAATGTTTTATATTATATCTGCTGAGGTGGAGTATTTTTTTCAAGTTATTCTTATGAGATATTTTAAGACGAAGCCCAACAATTCCCTGGTTGAAGTTGAAAAGTGCAAATCAGCAGGAAAATGCAGAAGAAGATATCAAAGATGAAACTGTCAACTTCCTCTGATTTAACAAGCGCACTGCTGCATGCAGCCTCTCACTAAACCTGAGTGATAGCTGGTGGATAAAAATAATGAAAGACACGGGGGATCCACAGAGGTTTATATGTCCGTTAGGTATGCACTGAGGCACTCGGTGTTCACAAGAAGGCTCATCCTGCTTTTCCCAGATCACACTTCGGTGGAACAGTGTGTTTTTACTCACTGTGCCAGCCTGCAGAGCTCCTTTTATAGTGGAGATAATTGAGTCTATAAAGAGAAATGCATCACCTCAAAAGCAGTGCAACAATTCATTACCCGCCATGTAATTTTCTATATATCCACACACACGTTTGTTATTTACCCAAGAGTCTGTTGGTGAAGCATGGGTGCTGCAACATTTTGCCAGGTTTTGATAAAGTCCTGAGGCTTTACGCAACCTTTGAGGAGCTCTATGTAAAATACAGAGTGTCTGAGTTGTTGGACACGTATCAACAAAAGAGTAGGCTGAGCTTGAGCAGCTAGCAGCTAACCGGGCTCACTCCATAAAAACAGTGCTTACAGAGCTAACAACGCCATCCCAAT
This sequence comes from Plectropomus leopardus, assembly GCF_026936395.1. Lineage (NCBI taxonomy): Eukaryota > Metazoa > Chordata > Actinopteri > Perciformes > Serranidae > Plectropomus > Plectropomus leopardus. Next base: position 11,701,328 of record NC_142199.1, read on the forward strand.
ATCTTCTGTAATTGCCAAAATGAGAGTGAGCAAAGCAATGGCAATGAGCAATGAGCTTGCCAGTTAGATACGCACATGCACTAACTTTATATTCTGCTCAGGATTCAATAACTCTGCAATCTCTGCATAGCTAACAGTGGTTTGCTGCTGTATTAATTCTCTGAATGTCACATATAGAACCTTTACATGATTTCCAATAAACACACTGGTATAATTACAGAGAACCAATAATATAATACCATTTAAAGCTCGGGAGCTGTTGTCGAGGTGACTGAAAGTCACTCTGTCATGTCTCTTTGAGCTTGGGTGTTTAAAGTTTGCAGCTTTTCTACCCTGAGGCAGACTTAATCACTACACCAGAGGGTCATAACGTCTGCCAACGCAGGTAAAAGGCTGCTGTTGCACTGAAACTTTTTATCTTTAAAATGTCAACTCTTATCAGGATTTATGGAAAGAAAAGAAGGAAAAAGTTAAAGCTGACACTAAAGTAGATGTGGGATGACATTATTTGCTATACATGCTTTCATTGGGACCTTCGGTCTCAACATATCCTGAGGGTATTAAAGAAATACTTAAACTGTCAGTTAAAGAAATGCTTTCAGATATGTATTGGCATTTCTGTAGCTGCACTTTCCAGGACAGAGGTCAAACTGAACTACAACTGGGAGCGAAAAACATAATCCTTCAAGAATTTATCTGCTACATCTAATTAGTTTTTTATTCAAGGACAGTTTCAACTAGGTGTACCACTGATGTAATACTGAGTAAAGCACGATTAAACTAATTTCAGAGGTGACCAGTGGCACCTACAGCTGTTTTGTATTTCAGTGATTTCTACACTGCACTCCACTGCTTAAATGTGCAAAGAACAAACGGCACCATCCAAGGTTGAAAAATGAAGCCAGTGAGGAAGTGGCAAAAACTGCAGTTCATCAAATGGCCACTTGAGGCCGGCTCTGCACAGAGTCCATCCCTAAAGACCCCCATGTTGGGGCTCAAACACACCAAACCAACATCAAAAAACTAGCAGCATTGAAGCTGTTGCCCATGTTGCCCATGTCTCGGCCAAAAAGTTGCACATGATCCCAGCGCAACGACTACAACGGCAGCCAACCAGTATGTATGTTCTGCGCCTGTATGAGAGGAAAAAAGTTTCCATATCAGCAGATGGTGGTAGTCGGAGGTTCGTACTGCTGCGAGTAGGGCAAAAGAACAGACATTCACCAATGGCCCAACACTGACCGACGTTTGACCCTCAGCTTTGTGTTTCAGGGCCTTTAAGATGCCAAACTTTACAGCAGAAATGAAGGTACAAAAAACGGTTTTGGTCTCTACAGCTAATGTCAACATTTATGACAACTGTACACGGGTGAATTTTATATAACTCACCTGTTTACATTTTCTCAAGGCTCAAGTAATGCATATTTAAGTACGGTGTCACTTTTGTGACAGGCTGTCTGTGAGACAGTCTTTTAGACAGATTCACCCCTCACTCTACAACAACCAGAGTCTCTTAACCAAATATGGTCACTTATGGCTCCGAAAAAACCAAGATGGTCACAGCTGAAAGACAAATCCACAGCTTCAAAACTGGAGTCCACAAATCAGTGGGTGACACTACCATAGCTTCTTTTAATAATGATAATAACAACAACAACAACAACAACAACAGCAACAACAACAACAACAACAACAACAACAACAACAATAATAATAATAATAATAATAATAATTATAATAATAATAATAATAATAATAATAATAATAATAAGACTAAGAAGAAGAATATTGAGTTTTGGAGGGTGTTTTTTCATTTCTTTATTTTTTTCATTTGGATGTGTTTTTGTCTTTTTTTGGGTCTGTTCTTTTCTGTATTTTTTCTTTCTTTTTTTTTTTTTTATAGAATTGTTTTGCTTTGGGCACTTGTACTTATATCACTTGAAGAACACATTCCTTAATATAGTTAGTGACTTTTCTTTTAGTAACATTTTTAATTCAGGACTTTTACTTGTACCTGGACATTTGCATAGATTGGTATTTACACTTTTACTTAAGTAAATTATCTGAATACTTCTTCGGCCACTATATAAGTGTGTGACTTGTAAGTCAAAGGGAGGTTACTTGCACAATTTTTCTCCATCCTACAAGAGAATAACTTTCTTGCTTGACACAAGCCTCTGACATCCGTCAGGATACTGCGGGCTCAAACTATTCAGGTTCTTTCTTTCCGAAAAAAAAGAAGAGAGGACACACCAGGGCCTGACAGCATACTGTGACCAATCACACTGGCTGACTCTTAACAAATGACATTATGACTCATTGGCAAGTGCGCCTCAGTGTGCTGATCCACCAGGACACTAAATGATGTCTTCTACGACACAGAGCGAAGAGCTGGCTCTGGTCAAACGCATATGTTTTGTGTTTCACGAGACGGGGAGAGACAAGCAGCGAGAATTACAGGGGCAGAGACACTGAAACAGACAGACATTAAGAATTAGAGATACACAGAAGCTGAGCGAGACAGAAAGAGAGAGGGGGGAGAGAGAGGGCGGCTTTGCGTGGTGTAAATCACTGGGCCTGAAGCATGGTGCCAGGCCTGCCAAGCAGCTGTTTGGTATGCAGTGTGTAAAGCCTGTTCTCTATCGGAGCTGACATCCCGGGCAGAGGAATTATGATGAGAGATGATTGTATCATGACTGTAATTGTAAATGTAAATCCTGCAGCGCGGCTACCCTCTTTTTGTGCATAACGATGAGTTGCCCAAACAAAATTTACATTCCACTTCATATCGTGCGGCGACTGCATTACTTTGACAAACAATAACCACTGACAAATGAATAACATAAAAGGAGATGATTAACTCCAGAAAAGCAATCTGGGCTGGTAATTTACGCCGTGCTCACGTGCTGAAGCTTCCCCAGACAGCACTTTTTTTTCTGTATTTGTGGGTGTATGGCTATGGCAGCAGAGATTTATATTGTGCATAGTTAGCGTGCACGGAGAGCCGCACATTCACTTGTCTTTGTCATTAGAGCACTTAGTGGTTCAGCCTTATATTAAAAAATGTTATACAGTCACTGGAAAACTTCTAATGTCCAAGTTTCAGCCAAGTTACAATGAAATGCCACATGCATGATCAAACAGCTGCTGATTCCTCTCATCATCCCCAAAAACAACAAATATGTGCCACTGTAATTAGAGCAGTGTAATCACTGGTCTATGGTGATTATACACATACACAGACAGAATAGAAGGTATGGTCTATCGCCGTCTGTGGAGGACTCCAGAGGCATCCATCTCATGCAGGCAGTGCAAGGAGACTCAACAGTGCAATGATACAACAACCGCAATTAGCATACACAAATAGCTGTGTGCTGCTGCTCATTTTTCATCAGCCAAAGAGGTAAATGAGCTAACAAAGTTGGCTCAAATTAGCCTAATTAAAGAAGATAATTGATCCTCCTCTCTTTATATTGCTCTTTCTGCATGAGGAGGATTGCATGTAGGGGGGCTTTACAGGACTACTTGTTGGACTTACGGGGCCTGTTGGTATTAAAAAAAAAACCTAAGTGGTGACATGAACTGTACTGAAAAATACTATCTTTCTTTAAAATATCTGCCTGACAAGAACTTGTGACAACCCAGTACAACGGAGGTAAACTGATTACATTTATGCTGCTTACAGCACTAAAAATTACATTTGAAAATGTCAACTGCAATATATATTTTTTTATTGCCACAAACACTGTCCAACTTTTAAGAAATTATGGGAAGTTTTCTTTTTACCAAAAAAGAAATGAAAACGATTGAACAACTATTGATACCCACCCAATATATTGACAAAATAATAAAGAGTTTTTGTTTTTGCCATGCTATGACAGACAACCACACAATGCCGTCCCAATTATAATTAATGTAATCATTATCATAAATTAACTTAACTGGAACCCTACAATGTATTATGAGTGTTATGTAGGTGATACGATGTGTTCTTTGACCGTCAATGGAATTAGAAATTTCAGAGGGAAATATAGATATAAAAACTCCAGTAAAGAAACAAAACAAAACAAAAATAAAACATAAACCAAGCCAAATCAAACCAAATTAAAAAAAAAAAATGTATGGCAGCACAACACTGAGAGTAAGTGAGACATTTTCAGGAATTTGAGTGATTTGAGTTCTGACCCTTTAAATTATCCTTCAGTGTAACTGACTTTGAACTTTTGCAATTAGTTCTAAAATAACGCATCTGCAAAATTGGTATTTACCAATATCAATGCAGCTGGAGGCTTCTGTGTTTTTAGTTCACTCTAACAAATACCCTTTTATTTTCTTGGCTTTAGCTAATTAAGTGGCCAGTAGGCTACTCTATCCTGCTACTATCCACCATAAGTGTTGAAAATGATCAACTGCTATGAAAAGCATTTTGAATTTGCCCTGTATTTTCAGTTTGGGCTTAATGACTAAGTTGTACATTGTGCTGGAGACAAAAAAATGAAAAGCAGCTGTTCTCAGCCACTGTTAATAACACAAAAATCTCCAGACTGATCTGTCACTTGAAAGCCTGCTACTTATCAGACACCAAAGTCCAGGCTAAAAGAGACCCCTTTCCACTTTACTCTCTGTCCATATCCCCTCCCAATGAAGAGATTGGCAGCTCTGGTTAAATCTTCTACCCAGAGTCCAATTACATGGAAGAGGTGTGAAGTATATGAGTCCGATTACGGGCCCATCTTCCCAGAAATAAGGACTCTGTCACTGGGGAGCTCGGGGCCTCACAGAGCAAGCCAAGCCTGGCCACAAACGAGAAAGGTATTCTCTCCTCTGTCACTTCTCATTGTTGTGAAGCGGCCGCTCCGCATTCGAGTAAGGTAACCTGCAAACGGGCAGCGTAGCAGAAAATGCAAAGATGTAGACTGGTATTTACATTCATCAGACACATGAGCCCAAGCATGCACACACATAGATCTTCACAAACAAACAGTGTTTTTCTCTTTTTCTTAAATGACGTGCATGATTGCACATCCATACATATTTGGACAATAAGCGGCCTATTTTTAAACGTTAATAAACTGGAATTCAGAGGAGCTCTGTCTCACATCCCCAAACACAACATCGAGTGAACACTAACATTAATAATGCAGATCCCATCACAGTGGTTAGTCTTATCTACTTATAGAAAATGAGGCCCATAGCATACTGCACCAAGAATACTAAAAAGCAATTATTGCTCTCAGCTGTGGTGAGCCCCAAATTAATGAGGGAGAGTGAGACAGCAGAGGTTTGGGCAAAAAATCTGCAGGATAATTTGTTTAGAGCGTTAGAATGAAAAAAAGTTCTCCAAAGACCCTAGTTAATTGTATTCTTCTGGTGAAGTTGCAAAAGTGCAAAGGTAAGAGTGCCCCTGGTTGAGAGACACCCAAGTCGAAATGTATATGGCTCTTTTTAAGACCACAGAAACATTTATTCTCCTTATAATGTGCATGCTAATTATATTGTTGCAGGATTTATTTATTTTTTGCAGCAAAAGAAATACTTTGTACATTTTTCTGCACTGAACATGAGAACAAAAGCAAGTTTGCATGTTTTGCTGCAGTGTTTGAGAACATTTTCTTCTCCTCCTCTTGACAAGATAATGATTGCCCCCCCCCTTCTTGCTGACAAGCGAGTCAACCTCGTATCTCCCATACTGGTACCACTGGGGCCAGAGGAGGCTGACTTTCAAGTGGGGGCATCAAGTCAGGGCTAAAGCCTTCTCCGGGTCCCCTGGCTCTAAAGCTTAGGCTGCACACACATCTCTGTGCATGAGGGAGTGAGTGTTTATGTGGGAGGGATGTGCATTGAAAGGTCAAGAATCAGCCCACATCCTCCCTCAGAAGGAGGAGAAGAGAACAGAGGAGAGCTTGGTGCTGGCTGTGGGTGGGCAACTGTATAAATATTGTAAACAGCATGACAGTGCTCCTGCCCTGTTCTCAAACTTACTTATTTGCAATAATCACGTATAGTGTCAGTGTGTTTTTATTAGTTTTCATGGATTGATGGGAAGAAATTGACATTTGACATTGTTTCTTAAGCACAATAAGAAAATCTGTCTCCTCCCACCATTTACAATGAATACTAAAGAGACTGTATTCAAATAAGTGCCACAAGGTTTCAATAACAGAAACAGGGAAGACAACTCTTATATTTTGTAATGTGCTAATATCACATCTCATAATAAATAAACTAATCTTAACTCAACGCCCACACACTTGCCTCTTTTAGAGCTGCCAACTGCATCCCACACTCCATCAGTTCAATGACAACAGAGGAAAATCCATCAATTGATGGAGACCATGAGATGTGCTTACAACTTCCAGAAAAATCTTATTTTTCAAGAAAAAAAATCAAGTTTTTCTGGTTTGTTACAGCAGATTGTGCACCGTTATCTCCTTTGTAAGGCGTTGCAAATGATGCAACATTTTGTGTCAACATGTTAACACCTAAATGCACAGTTACTCTTCTACTATTTTGAGTAACAGAGGCATCTGAATGCACTCTAGAGGTCCTTTCCTTAGCAGCTTTTCTACAGGCTGTTGATTGGCTAACATCCTCTTTTTCTTCTTTGTGTGACTTTGGGGTTACGCTAAAAATGCCACCTTTGGGCTTGTCAAACTCTTGACCGTGCTTGATTTGTGTTTTCATTTGGATACAGCTTGTTTATAACAGTAAGTGTGGATGGGATTGTTTTGGGGAATAAAGGACATAAAAAACAGCATGGATTAGGCCTGTATAACAGGGGTGTGTCCCGGTGTGTCGATGATTGACTATCTGCCCAGTCAGTTTGAACTGTATGAATTTTTGAGACTGAGGTGCAATTCTTTTTTTGATTCTGAATTGGGTACTTTTACTTTAGTAAATTTTCAGCAACTGATACTTTTAACAGAGTTTTTTTCACTGTGTGGCATTGGTACCTCTACTCAAGTAAAGGAGCTGCTTTTAATGCTTCCACCACCTCTGGATGTCTAAAAGCCCTAAGGTGCAGTATCTATCTACATTTCAACATGGTGAAATGTAAAACATGTTTTTGTGATTTAGCAATCCTTGAAAAATAGATCACATTTCCCCGTTGGTTCAAACAAGGCACCTTCCATCAACACTTCCATCTGACAGTAAACAGCTCTGCAGACCTGCTGTGTTACTTTGCCTCACATCTCACAGCAAATGTTGCCATTACAATAATCTACTTTCACACGAGCAACTTTGTTTTCTCCACTGCATTGTAATCTCTGCAAACCAGACTCCTATATCAATGCCACCCTGCATTACCCCTGACACTCAACGGTGCTCTGGTAAAACATGAAATATAGTCCCATAAAGGTCTTATCAGCCAGACAAGTGGACCTAAGAGTTCCAGACGAGTGTGCTTAAAGGGCTCATGGTGAGTTTAAAGGATTTAATGATGTCTGGCCTTAGAACAATTTTAGCTCAATGCAAGTCTCTTTGGAAAGCAATTAAACAGTTGGGCCTGCCCTGGAGGCCAATCGGCAGGTAAGTTTTATCAATAAATGTGACACAAATTCAAAAAAAACAAATCACCAGATTTTCACAGTGTGTTTTATATATATATATATATATATATATATATATATGTATGTGTGTGTGTGTTTCTGCTGGGTTGGACAATCACTTTAATATGAATCTAGATGAAGCCTCTCTCGTAAGATCATGGATGAAATCAACCAACAAGCAGCTGTCACAATCCGGAGAATATGCTTTGACAGAAAAATTAGGCTGCTTATTTGTTTTAACTCATCTATTTAAATCCATGCTGTAATGATCAAAAGCCTCAGCTGCCATCTCACTTAGCACATGAGACAGCTTTCAGCAGCACAATCCAGGCCCATTAAACGGTGGATGCAAACTCAGCTCCTGCTGTCCGACTGTTTGCTGTTTACCTGTCCTCTCAATCAACTTCTATTCATGTGGATTTTTCCCCAATAATCACTCATGTTTGTTTATCCTCTGCCTTACCTCCCACTCCTCCACTCAACAGGCACGACTCAATCAACTGACCATGAGGCAAATTTAAAAAAAAAAAAGAAAAAAAAGAAACACAATTACGAACCACCAGGGTTCCGCTAATGGTTTACTTTCATTCTGTATATGCTCACGACAGTTGTGGAATATAATCATACAGATATGGAGATTTTCTTTTTCCTTACTTAGCACCACAAAGCCCCAAACACCATAGCACTGGCAATGACATTAAAGTGGATCCTGCAAGGTGAATGAAACAACAAAAGCAGCATTGAAATCTTCTCCTGTATTGTATAATTAAGACAGGCACACCAGTCTTTGTTTTCACTTTTCTAAAGAGAAAACAAGATCTATTCTAGCACTGGCCTTAGGCTGCCAACATCACAGTGTGACAGAGGAATTCACGCTGATCGCAAATCCTTGGTACTACAAAGCATCATTAAATGAGAGCTTGATCAGTTTTTAATGCTGCTAAAACACAGCCACAGACAAGGTGCTCTTATATAAGAAAATGATGGGCCAGGCTGAGGTGAAGAGGCAAAGTCTGTTACACTACCACGCTGTTATCACACTTACCAAAGGAGGAGAAAAACAGTATTTTGTCGTTACTTTGAGTGAGAATATGCAGGTTCTGCCCAACAGTAGCCAATCTGGCCACAAGTGGGAATAAGAGGATAACAGCATTTCATAATTTTATTCAAAATGCTTCCTGCATAACGCTACTTGTCTTTGTGCCGGACTGTTTTTTTTTAAGGTTTTCGCAAAAAAGCGTGTGATAAGCACTAAGCATATGATTGGATAAATATGACTTGGTTAATATTGCGTGAGGGTTTGTAAATTGATGCTTTGATATAATTTTGCTGTTGTTAAACGTTGATAGATAGAAGAAGATAAATACATTTCCTTCCAGAATTCAATGTAACACGAGGTGAGTATTAACTTCTTTGCATATTATGTCTTCCATCGGAGTGCTGTCCAGATGGAGGCCAGGCAACCAGAGGCAAACACTACCAACACTGCAAAAATTCCTACAATTTGCGCTTTTTACAACTGTTCCAACACTTTAAAATTTTAAAACAGTAGGACAAAAAATTAAGAAGTAAAAAAAAACAACCCAAAACTCACTGACAAAGAGCAAAAGATGTGGATCAGTTACAACAAGCTGTGACAACTTCTGTGCTTTTAGCCACGACCCACATTTTTAACAGCATTTCACCAGACCTCTGAGAACGGTTGACTTAGTAGGCAGAAAATAGTAGCTAAAGTTATATCGAAACATCCATGCACAGTTGAAATATAATAGACAGTCGAGCACATCTTCTAATCTAGGCAAAAACAGGAAGGAAGTCGTCTCAGTCGTGGAACAAACCGCCCACAAAATAGTTACAGTCCACTAGACTCTTGTATGCTTTCATTGGCTAGCCATGTGATGTTAGGAGGTCTGGAGGGCGAAGTAAATTAGTAACCACAAATGTGTTCACACTTGACACAATCAGTTAAGTTCTGGGAAAAATAACTTTATTTATCACCTCCTGCCCTCTATCTGAATTTTGCGCATCACAGAATTGCAAATGACTGCAAACAACCTATTGATATACAGATGATTGTAATGGTGTATTATTCCTTTAAGTTTAGTTAGGTTTAATTTTGTGCATTTAATGTCCTTGTGTATTCACACTCTCACCATAATATGTGTCAGACTACTGCAAAATTCAAGTACATTTCAGCTAAAAACTCACAGTATTCCACAATTTCTTGAACTCGACTGAGAGTATGTAAAGTCTAAACAATCTCATCAGCTCCTACAACTGCTTGACCCACAAAAAACTCAAATTCCAACTCGAACGTGCACACATGCTGTGTCTGGACTAAAATTGCAGACTATAGCAACACCTATTTTCTGTTAAACGGAAATACTTTTGTTTGCTTACTATCTCCAAAGAAGCTTATTACAACAACTGCAGGTGAAATTACAGACTGGTCAAACACAGCGAGCCCTTTGTGCTCCTTACTGTTTGAGAAACCTCTGTGTAATCAGCTTCTGTGCGGATTCATTATTTCATTGTATCTGGGGTCCATAATAACAACGTTGGTCAAATTTCACTATGCTGCAAGCATTTATGAAGAACTCAAGCAGGGCTATCCGAAAAACTAGGTCACTTTGAAGTTCCACATTTCCAAAGCAATAACAATCTGCTTAGACCATAACTTCAAAACAACATTTTTTTTTTTCAAGTACACTGGTGGACATTAAAATTTTTCTTTAACTAGTACCTGAAAGCAACCAGGGCTGACAAAATGCATTCACATCAATATGGATTTCCTTCAAACACCTCATGTGTTAAAAAGGAAGGTGATGGAGGAAGTCAAAAATGTATAAAGGGGGACTTTTGACCCAGAGAAGAAGCCAAAAATTCAGTGTGGTTTCAACACAGGCACTGGAGAAAGCTTTGGAGACTTCATATTATTGATTTAATAAATAAAACTGACAGAAGTGTCTACTGCATTAAATGTAGAATGCACTGCTGTAAGCCATCCAAGGACTCAACATGTCACGTGTCCCTCAGCTGCTGCAGTGGAGCCGCTAAATGCCGACCAACATAGAAGACGCCACTTGTAAAAGTCAGTTCCCAGGTGAGAAGGTGCAGAGCTATGAATGTGAAGCAGGTTGCTCCAAAAGAAAGGACAGGCTGAATACAGAATTACAAGTTGGCCTGAAGAATCGATGACACCCTTTTGGCCCTGCTATTCACTAGAATACAAGAAAAAATATGAGCCTGAGGAAAAGCTTCCAAGCAGAAAGGGTTGCTGTGTTTCTGTTGAGGGTAGATTTGTCAAATCTGAAGCAATAAAAGACCAACACTATTTTGCAATGATTATGGAGAATGTTGGTGACAACTGGTTAAACTTGAAAATTCCAGCTCATTTTTATAATAGATAATATTTATTGGTATCTGCAGATAAAGGATTTGAAAAGGAATCTGCTTGAGCCCAAAATGAACAGTTCTGTCAATATGAGAGGCTGATTAGTTGGCGCTTTAGTGATGCAACTTCAATTCTTCAAAATAGGTCAAATTTCCCTTGGTTGTGGCTATTGTCAGGGTTGTTTCAGGGGGAGCACCATCCAAGCCTGTTCAAGAAGGATAAAATTCACACTTTTGTTACATAACTGGTGGAACATTATGATGTCACAGTTAAGTTGACCTGTGAATATAAAATGTCATAACTTCATCTTTATATCTATCTAAATCTAAACATTTCTGTGAAATCTTGTCATGATTAGGGAATGCATTCTTGAGTCATATCCAAAAACATGTTTTGTGAGGTCACAGTGATCTCGACCTTTAATCTGTTCTTGAGTCCAAGTGGACGTTTGTGACAGATTTGAGGAAACTCCCTCAAGGCCTTCTTGAGATACTGCCTTCTCGAGAATGAAATGGATGCAAGGTCACAGTAAGCTTGACGTTTTCAACCACCAAATTCGAATCAGTTCATTGTTGAGTCCAAGTTAACATTTGTGTCAAATTTGAAGAAATTCCCTCAAGGCCTTCTTGAGATATTACATTGACAAGTATGGGATGGACATACAGACAGATGGACCTAAGGACAGCCCGAAAACATAATGTCTGCGGCCACAGCTATTGTGGCCTGAAGACATAGAAATAAATGTGTCATGTTTTATGAATCTAATTAGTTTTCTTATTTTGCCTGGTGATTGTGTGCATTTTGAAAAGTATTTTATGACAGTATAGGCATAATAATATGTTAACTCCATTACAGGGGAGGCTTGATGTTCTCTGCAAGTAGTTTGAAAAAATATATGTACATATGTCAGCATTGGAAATCGAAATTAAATTGAAAATACTGGCATATTGCCAAAACCTCCAATATTGTACGTCACTTGTGGAGTAAATTCCATAACCTTCTGGATCATGTGACTAGCAAAGCTTTGATTGACAAATTCAACTAAATAATCTGAGTGCATTATAACAAGAATCCTCTGTATTTTTATTTCACAGAGAGAGCCCCCGAGTATCAGATCAAATTACACATGCTTCTTACAGTTGGCAGAGCGACCTGAGGCACCACTGCACCCTTATCACTATGAATTACTGTGTTGTTATACTGTAATGCAACTGTTGAGTGTGTGGACTGCATTAGAAGGGGAAACCATGAATGAGCCATAACCCCCTTGGGCTGCAAGATTATAACCCTGCTGCTAAACCCAGGGATAATCAGAATTTTCTGTCCTTGGGTGTGCTCTGCTTGATAGAAGAGTCCTTCAAATTCTGTCAATCTCCACCTGTGGCTATAGATAATTCAGCAGAGTTGTCACAGCCCACTATAATTGCTGCCGTTAAACTACACAGTGTTGTCTGTGTTTGTGATGTTGAGGTTTGGCAGGGAAGAAGAAACTTAGGATTTGAATGTTCAGTGTAAACTCCACCACTGATTTTTTAATTATTTTGTTTGCTGAAAACATGCTAATTAAAACTGAAAGTTTCTGCTCCTTGAAAAGCATAATTAGCGCACATATTTAAAAAGCATGGTTGAAAAACAATTGTTTTCTTTGGCTCTCTTGATTTTACAACTTAATATTGTGCAATTTGTAGACGTCTATATTTAAAATCTGTTTGCTATGTAGACTGCTATATAAATATGGTGTGCTTGCATTAATAGCACATTTTTTGATCGAAAAAAAGAGAAGAGTCAACATTTTCTAGTCTTTGACTTCTTGTTGACTGTCCTGGTTATATTTGTGTTTGTACATCATGGTCAGTGAGTTATGACCTTGACCCAAAGCGGGTGATCTGTGATTTAAGCTCCATCTCCTCTTGCCTTGTAGGGATTGGATGCTCCGAGCGAGGAACTGACCTGGATGCTAAACGGGGCGCTAAATCTGAAATGATGTGAATTAAACAACGTGATGTATCAAGAGGCACACCGACACGCACCGAATGAGATGGAGAGTGAGACGACTCCAAAACAGGAGCAATGAAGATGGAACTGCCTTTGCAGGATGACATGATAACAGACACGAGGGGATTTCTATCTCCTCAGTACAATGTCAGTCCGAGCAGGCGGGTGGTTGATTTACCAGGAACGCCAGTGAGCGACAGCTGAAACCTTGATCTTACAAGGTGAAACTGATCACACGTATGTCTCAGGAGGTCCCAGGGAGAATCATAACATCACTGATGAAAAGATCAATCTCAATCAATACCCATAAGGAGCCTTCTTAAGGTCCTCTTGTTTAATCGTTGCCTGTATTCATGTTCGACATGAATCTGTAACTGCTAGTTTTCTGTACGGCTGTTTGGTTATAGCATCACTTTTTCCCCCATCTCTCTCTATATCAGTTGCTATTGTGTCCTGTGACGCACGCAGCCGGCCAAACACCTTGAATCGATAACCTTGGCTGTGTTTTAGCTAAAGTCACGGAGGCTGTAATGCTTCTTAACAGCCCATTACAGTGATGGAGATCTCCGGTAAGGTGTGGGTGACATGTCAGGGCTGAGCTGAGGCGCTCAACACCTGAGGGAGGTCATGTTCACACAGGCAAAATGCACTTTACGGACACATTTGTAATTTGAAGGGAGTCTCCTTTATTTACACTTTCAAGCGTATCACGTAGGTATGAGTGTTACATCTCTACAGTGGTGCTTTCAGAAATTCTTCATAGGGGTGGCCAGATGGAGCCAGTTTAAATCTTAAAGTGGCACACCAAAACCAAAAGCCCTAACTTAATTTCAGGAATTCGATTAGTAGTATACAGCCTAGTTAAAACTATGTCAGTATGACAGTAAAGGATTCACATTCTGATATACTTTTTGTACTTTTACATTTAGTTCTTTGTTCTTCTTTTTCAGTACATAGAATCTCTTAACAGTGATCAAAAATAATTATAAAATTGTTTAAAAAAATAATAAAATAAAATGAATGAATGAGTTTACAGGACCTATTTGAAAATGGCCATGCCAGTGCTCCTTCACCAAAAGTCAACTTTACTTAGGAGCATTATTTAGCTGCCTTCCTGACAAGTTATGCCCACATGGCCAATGAATGCTTTAGGTTGTCTAATTTCACAAGATACCAAGATCACACTAGCTTAAAAAACAAGCGTGCCACAGCCTCGTAAAGTAATGTCTACCGAGTAATTGCATCAGAGTGGCCACAGCCCCCCAGACTCGTTTGGGGTTGCCAATGCATCCCCAAAGTATCTACAATGGATAAAGATTGTTCTTTTTCTGTAGTATGTGTAATACTGTTTAATTGCCAGACAGAAAAGGACATCCCAGCTCTGCATCTAATAAACATACGGTGCTTACAATGTATATCTAACAATATATGAAAGCTGTGTGTGCTCCCCTCGCTTCACTGCCAAACAACTCCTGGCTAAGTTTCTTTATCTCCACCCTATTGTTTCCTGACCTCAGTTGTATAAGAGGCTTGTTCTCCATTGTTTGCCTCTGCGGTGAAATTGATTAACATTGGGCCATAATTGCAGCAAAGATTTGGGGACAAACATTGGGCATCATTATCTTTCACACTGTGTGACAAAATGGAGCCATAATTACTATCAAGCGTTTCAGAAAACGCCGTGTCTAAATCCAGTGGAAGTGCAGTCCATTAAGTTGTACGCGCGTCTGCACTTGCATGTGTAATTGATGATTACCCCCTGCTGATCAAAAGCGACTTAATGTTGCTGCAGATGGCAATAACAGAGGAGTAGGGAGAGGTGGGAGAGGGTGTGCAAAAAAGCCAGGGAGAGCGCATGAGAGAGCAAATGAAAGGTTAACTACAGACAAAGTCCAAGTGAATATTCATGTATGTAAAATGATACGTTTTGTTACCTCAGTGTGAATGAACCTGGCTATTAGAATGATAGAAATCTCGTGGTTGCAAACCGACTGTTAATATTGACTGATATTCTGTCCATATGTCTAATCAGTAATGCGCGAGAGGCAACTTCTAAATCCTACTTGTTTACATTGTGGGATGGATGAGTGCTGCAACAATAATCTGTGCTTCTTTAAGGAGAATCGCCTCAGTTACGGATATAGTGCTTCCCCGCACACATGCATACAGACAGACCCACATATGTACATTTATATACACAACGCACACACTTTATGAGATTACAAAACATGATGCTGATCTAATCCCACATGACACAGATACATCAGGCCGACAGGCAGATTTCACAGACTTTAAAAGCCTCACCGATGGGGGGAAACTACAGCACACAGACCTCGGATGTTCCTTTGAGTTTTAGCAGCCAAGTAACACATAAATAGCATCCATTTATTTCCAGTCAACACACTGTGTGGGTCAAGACTCTGTGTCGCATAAATCAGACACTATTCAACTGGGTGTGGACTGTCAGGCAGAGGAGGTGACGGGACACACAAACGCACACACAGATATACACGTATATACAAAAAACAAGGAAGCTCAAACTGTCTACTGTAACGCTCTTGCCTTTATGCAGGTTGACACACTCGTATCACAGCTTCAGGCGCTCACCGCATTTCACCACTGGAAAAAAAAAAGAATCTCCATGGCAACAGCTTCTGCAGTTTGTAGATTGTAACGCATGTGATGACATCATAGGGGCATCATCTGACAACATGAATCAGACATACCTGCTGATGCATGTCCCCTCAACCGTCAAAACCTCATGCGACCTCAATAAAAAAAAAGAGGAAATCTGCTGCAGGCGGAGATATCAGCCTTCTCAAACAACATTCAACACATGCTTACAAGATGACTGATACAATAAAGCATTACATGTGTCTGATGTTGAAAGAAGCTTTTTTGTTTACCTTCAGGAGAGAGATTCAATGAATGTCAACACTGTTTGGCATTGAACGATGCCAGTGGTTGACCTCACTGTATTATTTAAAGCAGAGAACCCGATGCAATTCCTCACTGGACAAAATGCATTAATGTCAACAGAATCTATTTTCAATATTTAAAGCTCCAATTCCAACAATAAGATTCCAAAACAATCTCTACAATTACCTACATGTCTCTACGTATCCTGCAGACACATTTTCCTTTGGGGAACTATCCCTGTGTTTTGGTAAATCCACACCACTGACTTTTAAAGCAGTTTTATTGTTGCAAGTTTCAAATGTCAGCTGGTGCACACTTGATCTCAATTGTTTTATGTAAGGTGTTCATGAAAATCAAAATTCCAACCAGTCTTAAGTCAGATGTTTTCTAATCTTGACGTTCCAACAAAGTCAGACATATTGTTGCTTAAAAGGAGTTTGGTGTCATATTTTCCACCAGGAGCAGGATGGGAAATAATCTGAAAATAATCTAGTTGTAGTCTTGAAAACAGTGACCCTGCAAGATCCCTAGTTTTTACAAACTGTTTACATCTGTGACTTAAAGCTCACATTGTCTTTAAATGTGAGAGGGTGTCAAACTTTAGTCTTTTAAAAGACTTTTCAAAGTCCTATAATGTATGGTAGACACAAGTCTAACATTCTCTCTCTTTTTAGCTGTGTTTTGATCTTGCTACGTGGTTTGAATGTAATGCTATCTCCACTTGAGCCTGAGGGAAATATGTGGCCAGTTAGCTGCTAAATGCACCTCTATGTTTACCACATAGTTTCTAACTTGGTGCTGGGCAGGTAGCCTACAGTTAATTTTGAGAGCTTCATTTGCTGAAAACAGCTGTCCACTGCATCTGGGAACTAGGTTGATGAGTGCAGTGAGACTGAACCAAAACAGTGAAGTTGCACGCTGGATAACCAAAAAAAAATCTTTTCGTGTGAATTACTCATGAATTAATAAAAAGATACAAGATGTTTCCCAGTGTTTCCCACTGAACCCTACAACAGGTACAATCACTCTTTCTAAAAGTACAACATCATCCCTAAGAAAAATCACATTACAGGTACAGGCAGAGAGTAATGGTTGTCACATGCTGCCAGAGAGAGTGAAGGAGAACACATGTGAGAGAGATGCCACAAAGGATGTTAATGATCTGATACAAACATGGGAAAGGCAGCAAAAGTAAAGCTACACAAGAGGGAACAAGGCTGAAATGTTGGGAGAGTTGAGAGGAGAAGAGTGATATATGGCAGAGAGGGAAGACGGATAGAGAGATGCCACAAGCATGAACAGATGGCTGCGAAGGGAGTCGGAAAGAGTGAGAAGAGGGAGCGAGAGAACGCCAGGCAGACGGAGAGAGAGAGAGAGAGAGAGAGAGAGAGAGAGAGAGAGAGAGAGAGAGAGAGAGAGAGGAAAATCTGGATCAGGCTGAAAAAGGCCTCGAGTTCACTTTGGGGAATGCAGTAAGTAGGACAGGCAAAACTTAAATTCCAAAAAATGAGACCCAAAAATAACCCAAAGGAGAACAAACCACTGAAGCCTGGAAGCTATGCTAGATGGTCAGTCAAAACAGAGCTCCCGCTTTGAAGAGCCGTCCTCTCTTTAGGATTCATAATCTACCTGAGGATGAGCACAAAAGGGGGCTGAGATCTTAATGGTAATCTATGCAAATTCAGCTATGAGGGGGGAAATGATAAACAGGGACAGTCCTGATGCAAATTAAGTCTCTTAAAGGAAGCAGATTCATCCATATGTATGTAAAGGTAGAGCTATATCATATGCTGTATATAACGCAAGATTGAAAAGAGGAACTTCTTCCGAGTTGCTGCAGTGGAACCACCCCACACCTTTCTCCATTCAGCCAGTAAAGGAACAGTTCTTATTCTTTCCCTCATGCTTACGGCGATATACAATAAGAGCTAGTCATTAACTCAACAATTCCATCATATCATTTAATTCCTGAGAACCCCATTTGAACATAAGAAATGATGTGACTCATTAAGTGGGTTGAACCAATACCATTATATTGTAATATGAAACCAACCCCCATAGCCGATATAAAGCGGGCCTGTGGCGGTCGTCTACCCCTTCTCCGCTAAACTGTGCCTTTCATATCTCTTCTGTGTGTGCTCTACGCTGCTCCGCAACACCACCTCTAACCCACTGATCTCGCTCACACATCTTCACACACAAAGCACCCCAGGAGGCAACATGCATTGGTATTCTCCACCAAACGTGGGATGAGTGTGGAGCGGCTGGCAGATTGACAGCTGTTGGATGAGCGTAGATGCGCTGCATTATACTCCCTGACAAAAAATGACATGGAGATATAAAGATGCGACGCCGCTGTGTACGTATGCAGCCATCTCAATTACAGCGGAAACCCAGCAGAACACAACACGCATGAATGGCACGATCCAATTTGATTCAGTGTTTACTGATCGTGCCTTCGGGGGTGCGTTGGCTATGCCTTTCACCTGATGAGTCATCCAATTCTGTGGATGGAAAATAAAAAAAAAAAAATGACGTAGTGTTTGAGTGCAATATGGTGTGCGCCCTTGATTTCTATACCCTCAAGAGAAGATATGCTTGTTTAAAGAATGGTTTCTTTGATTGGAGCTCAGTGTGTAGTATGTGAAGGCTTCTTTTGGTAGCTTAGGTTCTTGGCTGGTGTTTTACTTTAACTTAAAAACTATAACTCACTATGGGTGTATGTTGGTAAAGTGACTCCCACTCTAATGGAAGATGTCTTGGGCTTTGCCAAAAGCAACCTTAAAACAGAGTTATGAATGGAAATAGCTTTTACCCAAAGACAAACAGCGGAGATCCAATTCTCCAGCCTATGTGAAATATATACGTAGCTAATTCTGCTATTAAACTGCTATAGAGACAACCTTTTAACTTTTAATTTCATTCAGTTCTGGTCAAAGGCAGTTTTGTTGTGGAGGATATATTCAGGTTTTTATACACAGCTCTTTTTTTGACTGTTCCTAATCCCGAAGTGTCCTAATCCTAACCAGAGTTTTTTTTTTCATGGAAAGCATGTAATGAGTAATTTTTAAAAAATGACCCAAAAATTAGCAAGACATTAGTTAAACGTGACAAGAAAATTACCTGAAATTAGCCAAACAAACAAAAAATAGAAGTAAAAGAACAAAGAAAATGATATGACTAAAAAAACACTGCTAAACAAAACTTTACACTTTGCTCCAACTATTCCTTCGAGCCTGACTGATGTTTAGTTGACATTATTACCCACCTTTACAGAAAAAGCACTAACATTAGCTGGTAAAGGCCAAGTTCAAATGGTAACAATCACGACAAGCCGTCAGAATGTGTCTACTGGACATCCTGTCTGAAAGAGTAAAATCAATACTGCAGGAGCCATAACCTATTGTCAGATTCTGACAAATTCTATGAAACATGGCCCTCTGCTCTCTGTGTGTTTGATATTCGGCTTTTTCTCACTCTCAGCTGTCAGACACGCTGCCTTCAAGTCATGTTGGAAATACAGGAGTTAAAAATATATGAACACCCAACAAAACAGTGAATACTAAAACATACTTGCCGTTGGTTGAAAAACCGCAACTGAAGTTCATGCTGGTGATAGGATACAAACGAACAATAGAGTAGAATAAAAAATATTACAGGAAAAGAAAGCTGTGGTGCTGGTATATTTTCTTAAAGCAGAGCTAGTCATTTTTCTATCAATTTTAATAAAGGCTCATTGTACATTTAGAATGCACATTGCAGCTATCATACAAGGAAAAAAATAAACATAATACATAATACATAAAAAAGATCAGACTAGTCCCTCTTGGATCCCTGTGCCTGTGCCCAGTAATCCAGCAGTCCCTGTTCAATAATCCATCCATCCGTGTATACATCGCATTTGTTTTCTTGCTGCACATGACGTCAATAAAGGTTAGCACAAGCATCACTGTTGCCGTGTACTGATTTAAAAATATATGACACTTGATTTAAAAAGATATGAAACATATGAAAATGTCTAAAAATGACAAGACAAGTGTTATATATTATGTTGAGTTGTGAACAATGTTCAAACCCATGTAAATCTGTAATTCTGATCAATGACACAATCCATGTCATCCCTCAATGCATGCATCAGGGATGAGGCTGTCTGCCAGAAGCTGGTATGAATTGGTATGAATTGACTTCTATCCAGTTGTAAGCCTCATTTTTATAATACACTTTTAAGATATTGGTTGTTTTTTTACTATATTTTAACAGGACGAAGGATTTTAGTAATCAGACATCTAGATCTCTAGTTATCATAGAAACAAGTTAAGCAAACACTCCAGCCCCTGCTGTACCAATCAGCATTGGAGAAACACTGATTTTAAATGTGAAACTGCTTTATTCAGTGCTTTCACACATTAATATCATTGGTACCATTTCGTTTTGAGAGGAGGAGACCTTTGTGGATAATTTGTCTGCCGGCAAAAACCATGTGCACACCTGGATCTTAAGTAATAAGAAAAAAAAAGTGTGCCCCTATCAGCAGGAGCTGAGCTTCCAGCCCCTTCGCCGATGCTGAATAGCATCAGAGATGCACTAATTTTTAAGAAGGAACTGCTGTATTTAGTATTTCTACCAGTTGCAAACATCTAGTCCGTCTGCTTTGGGTGGAGACTTCAGCGTTTAACTTGGCTCACAGTAGAAACAACCTAAACGATGCACACTGAAGGAAAACTATCTGGGAGAAACTTACAGCAATGACAGTACTGCTCAGTCTTGTGAAATTGCTTTGACTGAGAGATCATTGGTAGTTGGATATTATATATTGTACATATAAATTGTGTGGAAAGGCATAAACGGGTACTGTGTCCACAAATTCCAACTAGTAAAGTCATCAGATATTTTGAAGGATGCTCCCCTTCTGACCCATCATATCAAAGTGCCTCTCTATTAATATCTGACTGATTAGGGTCAATGCACTTTATACTGATGCCCTACACTGCTACGTCCCAATCTAGCATCCTGTGTCTACAGCAAATCCATTCTATTAAGGAAGTAAAGACACTACTTTGTGGTTTTTGTGGTGATGCATTATGTTATTGTTTAGTAATATGGGTAAGTAGCTACATGTCGCGTTGCTCCATTATTCTGCATTCTATGCTGGAACCAGTCCAGCATGCAGAAATTGGACTCAATTATATTTAATGGAGTTTTCTGCAGAACCCTGATAATAATGCAAACTGTATTTAATGGTGACTAATGAACTATAAGCATCAACTGAACAAACACTGAGAGCAGAAATTAGCATAAATTATTGTCTCTATTAGCGTTGCAGCAGCCATGTATGTAGCATCAATATAATAACATAAAATGTTATGAGCGTAAACATAAGCTGGCACATCCACAGCTACTGTACCGCCTCTGTAATTTTTTGTCAGGAGAAAGAGCAACCAGAGAGCTAACAGCACAGTGAGGCCGAGTCAGGACACACACACACACACACACACACACACACACACAGAGTTAACAGTGGTGAAGAGGCGATTTCTAAGTGGATATGGAGTGTTTATCTGAGTTTTCCGTATCATCGAATGGAAGCAAAACACAAACTGCTTTATGTGTACAGGTGTACTGTAGTTAAATCACTAACACGACTGCCTCCATTGTTCGCTCATACTTTGCTTCTTTTTTACATACAAAAACTTTCATCTGCAAAAAACATGGACACATACTGGCACAGACAGATATGCAGGCATCTCTCTCTCTCTCTCTCTCTATCTGACACACACACAGACACACACACGCATATACATGCTCCTTTTGCCTCCTGCTTTATTAGTTGATGAGTCATAGCTCTGGGTCTTCTAAACTGGGACAATCCACACACTCTACACACACACACGGCTTATACAATAGAGCGCCACAGACACACCTACATGCACACACAGAATACACTTGCAAACAGACAAACACACACACAGGGGCGACTTGGCAGCAATCAACCTCACAGCCCGGGGACTCTGAAGCTGCCTGGTGTTGATAGGTTAGTGCTGTTTTTCTTTCACACATCCAAAAACCAAGTGTGTTAAATATCAGTGCCACCTGCTTCTTCCATGAAATGGGCTAATTAAGTTTATCCGGGGAAAACCTTACTTATCTACCCAACACTGAGGTTATTGATTTTGCAAATGGACTCAATATTAGGAGGTGGACCTAATATTTAGGCGAAAATGTCATGCAGAATAAATACATTTCCCCAGTGGCATCAGTACATTTTAATTGTAAATTTTGCCACAGTGATGCTTTTCCTCTAGAACTGATTTATTTATGAAACTTTGCCACTTTTCCACTTTGAATTTATAATCTGTTTGTCTGTTAAAAAAAAAAAAAAAGAAGCAAGACCACAGCAAGACGGCTCGGCCAAGTTCTACTTCTGCTTGCCAAGGAAACTAAACTCAAGATATTAGTTGGTGGAACTTTGGAGTTTTAGTGTTGACTTTCATGCTTTTTGTTCAGGCTGCACTGGGCACTTTTGCACTTTGATGGCCCCAAGTGGCAGCGAGAGAGAAACTGGTTGGATTTTTGAAAGTTGCCAGGACTTCATTACTTAGAAAATATGCAAGTGATGTCAGGAAGATGCACACTTGAAATCATTAAGTTTACTTTTCTTAGTGGCTGTGAGGGGAGGAGATGGTGAAGGAATAAAACGCCTTTGGCAAAACATTAAGCCATTGTTCTGGTGAGATTTCTCTGTGTTTTTGCTCTTTGACTGCTGATCGGGTGGGGTGGGGGGGGTGGGGGGGTGTTGTTCTGTGTGAGTCTGGATTTGTAAAATTGTGTCCAGTGCTCATACTCTAATTTACTGCATCTCAGTTCCAACTGATGAAGACTTTATCTGAGGTGGTGACATGTATATATATATATATATATCATACATTGGGAGTAATACATTGCACTTACAACAAGAGCACGGACCCACTCAGGCAATCAGAGGACCTCAGTGTGAGTGACAGCATTAGATCTGGATGATAATTGCTGCATATGGAAGTGTTCGTCTTGTGTCATTATTGTCTGAATATCATGAGCGTCAGAGAATAGGAGAAGATGAAAAGAGAAGAGACGGTAAAAACGATAGACAAGGAAATGAAGATGTAGTGGGAAGACACACTGAGCTCTTCCTGTTTGTTTATCTGTCCTCCTGTCTGTTTTTATGTATCTGTGTTGCCAGTCTGCGGGCAAGTTAATAAATCTTCCTCAGTCATAAAAAACTAAACTAAATCACTAAAATGGGCCAGACAGAGTGCATGAAATGCGAACTGCTCTTTGGTCAAGCAGCCAATCAAGACTGAAAAGTGGCAGCTTTTATGCAGAGTGTTAGAGGGAGAGCGAAGACTTGGACAAACATCATGGAACCATGTGACTGTCACCATAAGAACGACCTTTTTCCTAACCTTAACAAAGTGCTTTTATTTGCCTTTACTTAATACTGCCTTAAAGGAGCTTAGACAGTCACATCATATCATGCAGTTCATCTCTGAAGGTTTAATGATTACCTCCAAAACTCTATGTCTTTGTACAATTTACATTTTACAGTAGATCTGTCAGGGACATGTTAAATATCTTGAGACACTGATACACAACAGAAAAAGCCCTAAAGTTGAAGAATCAACCGATACAATTCTTTTAGATGTTAGTATGGTTATTATTGTATGCAGGAGGTTAGGTACCACAGGTATTTTTCTTCCTGAATGTCCACTCAGGAAAAATCCACTCTTTTAAGCCAGCCACAACCCCTTGGGCAACACACCTATACAAGGTTACAACATACATCAGACAGGTCAACTGCAGAGGACAATGCCATTATTCTATTTTCAGAAATTCAATCTGAATGTATCCTCTTTTCTCTCTTAGTTGCATTTAAAAGCTATAATCAAGACATAACCTCTGAAGTTACCTCTATAGGTTGCCATGAACATCTGGATAACAGCTGAAAAGACTTTCAAATCAGACAGGAGTCGTATCCGGCATATATAAACTTCTTCTCCTCTCCTCCTCCCATTGCGATATTCACACACAGAACAGATGGGAACAAGACCTGGATATCACACTCACCGCACTTGAGTGGAACAGAACTTTGGGGAAGTCTATATCACTGTCAAAATGTGTAAGATTTAGGGTAATACATTCAAAAACACTGCAGAGAGCATACATCAACCCCCTCTCGACTTGAAAAGATAGATCAAACTCACTAAGGCGTGTGCTGGCAGAGTTGTAGGGGAGTGGACACTTCATGGTTCTGTCCAGCTGTACATAGTCAGAAGCCATATTCTCACATTAATTCCAGACAATGTCTTGAGAATCAGATTCAGAAATTGTCTCATCATACATGTAGCACTCAACAAGAAATTGACTGAGTCAAAAAGCATTCAAACTTACTGGAAATACCTGGGTCGCACCTGCGTAAAGTGTGCAGGAGGCAGGACTTGAAGCGGATTATACCACAGCCACTTCTTAATTAAACAACAGAGTCTCTTCCTGTTCCTGTGATTTGTCTGACAATTTCAGCTTCAGTCTTTTTTGACATGGTTCACAAATCTTCATTTTCATTGCCGCTTTTGTGTAAATACCCCTTCTTTTTCACTTTCCATTGACGGTTTCGTGCAAGCCACATGACAGAAATGTCATCAACATGCCCACTTGCCCTCTGTAAATTCTCCAAACATTTAACTGCTTCATACACACGCAGTCTTAGGTGGACATAACACAGACAAAAAAATCCTTTGAATTTTTGATCCAGATGATTTGGACATTCACTACAGCTCTTCCAGGTAATGCCTAGAGAAGTTCAAGTCAGCAGTCATGTGGGAAAAGGGCTTGAGACACACTTTCAGAAACCATGAGAATGCATCTATCTTGATATCCTGCTCAATATGCCGAAAAAAATAAAAAAAAAATCAAGCCATAGCATGCTTTGCAACAAACACAGAACTCTTATGAACTGAAACATTAAAGAGGCCAAGTGTGCTTGCATGTGTTCTGGTGGTTAAACAATGCGTCAAATAGAAAAGCATGCATAAAATAATTGAACCCTCCCCCTCTTCCACTGTTTTGTCTCGTCTTTGCTCCTAGCCATGTCCTCGTAATGTCATACTGTTTTGCTTGTGTGTGCTGTCTGTCATGGAAAATCCATAAAAAAATCTTAATGGGAAAAAAGCCCAATCCAGTCCTGCTAGGGACGATTACATTGACAAAAGAAGAAAGAAAATTCTGAAAAATCTGTTATTGACGCTTTTCTGCCAGCTGCAGCGACTAATAGCCCAGGAATCCACAGTTTTTCTTAAGTATGTTGCTGTCATAATTGAAATCAAAATCAATACTGCGTCACTGCATGGAAGGATGCTTGATATCTTGTATCTGGCTTGTGGTTGGTAGGGAGAGTGAATAGTCTGGTGTGTGTTTGCTAAAGAAGAGAGGGAGGCTTCCATGTTACGGTTAGCCTGAGTCTCAGAGATTAAACCTGAGTGCTGCCAAGACGGCTGGCACAGCCGCTGTGGTTTCTCTCACTAGGAACCAAGGAGGAAAGTGAAATCTTTTTACAATACAAGATTTTCTGGGCACTTTGGTTTCATTGTTGGGAACATTTCGGTCCTTTCCAAAAGTGATATGTTGGACTGTGAAGTTACCATTTTGAATTTCATATTGGCAAGTACATCTCGTGACTCTCACACAGAATGCTTGGGGAGGAACGGCCTTTTCAGAAGCTTTGTCCCACCAGCACCATATGTACTGACTGAATTCAAAATGGAAAACTGACAAAACTGAGGATACAAACATACAATTCCAGCTAGTATGCAGAGTAAAATAACACTACTTCTCAGTGGTGTGTTTTTGGACTATTTTCCCCCACAATGCAGCTTGAAACATAATGAGATGTATCAGAAACACATCACAAACAAGTACAATAAATGATGTATTCTAAAATGTATTTAATTCCCTTCAAACTTCATTTGAAATTACACATTTCTCCTGGTTCAAGTGGGAATTGTTAAACTTCACAACAATGATCGGCTTTCCGCATTTGAGGAACTACACTTTCAAATGATTGCTCAGACTCACTTAATGAAACCGGGATCCACTTGATCTTCATCATAACCTCCTCAGCACAACAGGAGTCTTCTTCTGCAAATTTACTCACACTTTTTTAATTGGTTTCACACATTTTTCACACCCTTTTTCAAAACAGTTGACACAGATCTCACAGGACGACCCAAAACACTATTGGAGTAACTATGTTAAACAAAGGGAAAACATCTATTCACAGTTGATGAAAATTACTGCATAATTACTGCTTTGCACAACTCCTCAATCAGCAATCATCATATAAAAGATGCCACCTCTGTAAAGTCATCTGCAAGCATGTGTCAGAGAGACCAAACACACTTAATTATGAAAGCAATAAAAATAGATGAACAAATCATTCTTAAAATGCCTCTTTTTAACAGTATTACGACGGGGAATCTAAAAACTGTGAAAAAAGTGCAGGTGCGGCAGGGTTTGCTATCTAATAAAATCATATTTGCAAAAAAAGAAGACACTTCATGCTGTGATATGCTTGCCTGCCTTTTTTCACACATACAAAAACTATGTAAAGTTTCAACAAATGGCACAGGCACACAACACAAATTAAGGCTGAACTGGTTCATGTTGATAGCTGTAATTTGTATTTTGTGTCATGACAGAAAAAATATATTCATTTCACCATAAGCTATGTTGTCATTTCAGTAAGCGACTTTCAGTCTCGGCTTGTGTGTGAACTATGCAAAAAAATATGACTTTAAAATGGACAAAAATGTCTAAGGATGAGCAGATAATGTAACTGTATTTTCATTTTTGGGTGAATTATCCCTTTAACTTTTTATAATGTCATTTTTGACAACATTGGGGAGAACATGTGCATTTTTTCTGGCTTCTCCAACAGTAATGGAACACTTTACCACTGGAGACAGACTGAGTGTGAAACAACAGCAGCTAACACCAGCTAAATGAATACTGCTTGGCTAATGGAGTTAGTTAGTTAGTGGGCTACCATTACACTGTCTAGGGGCTGCAGTGGTCCCACAGAATAAATTAAGCCAACTAACTGTGGTATATTGTAAAATATAATGTTTGTTGCTCTAACTAGGGACCACAAAGTAAACTTTCAGTCAGACTCACAAATGGAACATGTACAATTTTGTCCGGTGTTATGGTTTACATGTTTCTTATGTAGACCAACGGAAGTTACTACGAGCAACCACGAACACATTTAGCTGAAAGTCACTAGTTAACACGCCTCTTAAACATGACACTCTTAACTGTAATTTGTCTATGATGTCTGTATTTTATGTCAAAGTTTGTCATTAGCTTTGTCGACAGCAGCAGACACTGCAACTTGCCACCACAGTAATGGCAGATGACACTCTTATATTATGTGTTTTTGTCTTTCATGTTTTTTTTGTTTTTTTTTTTTATTTCTGACATCAATACAGAACAGATTAAAACCACTAGTTAAAAAAATTAAACATAATAGGGTGAAATATAAGTAAAGGCACTCTTAATTCCTGAAAGTGGTAACACGATCTAATCAGAGCAAAAAAAGTCACCATAATGCATGCCAGGAAGTGGTATGAGAACAATGACACAATCTATTCTATCCTATCTGTTCTAGTGTATTCTATTCTGGTCTGCAGAGAGGTCAGAGCCTATCGGAGCATGTCATAATCCCTCCCACTGCCGAGGAAAAAAAATATTGTTTCTTTACCCAAGGTATAGAAACAAGGTGTTGCCTGACTCATAGCAGTTATGAGACAAATATCCACAACATTTCATCTGACACATTCTTATTCCCTGTTGCATGGCTGCCCACGGACCAAACAGAGGACGGCAACTGTGGATACAATGGACCAACACAGAGCCAACCAATACTGTATGTGTGTGGGGAAAGACAAATCTGACCATACCAGATTGCTTTAGCAAATACAAACCCCTCGAGGTGACAGTGTGAGGTGGTAAAAGCTGCATAAAACCTTTGTGTGTGTGAGTGTGAATGTGTGGTGAACGCTCAACATTAGCTCTGCTTGTCTGAAGAATATGACATTTTGCCTGCAAATATCTGCGTGTTTGTGCAGCAGCTGTATCATGACATCATAGATCTGTGCTCTCATGCGCTCTTTATGTGTCAATTGCCAAAGTTTGCTGCCAGTGTCATCGCCCTCCCCTCCTGACCGTGATCCTGAAGCCTCTAGCTCTCTGGCTAGACATCAGAGGCCGCTCAATCTCTCTCTGTCTCCCGCACACACACAATCAGAAGTTGGCCCAAAAGACCAATGTGAGACCAAAGACAGTGCACAGGGAGCATCGCCCAACCAAGGTCACGCTCCGGGTGCAGAGGAGACACTGTCATCTCGGTCCAACCTGGACACACAGCCACATAAACGCAGCCAGAAGGAAACCAATATGGCCACCTGTTTGGCTGGAAATACAGCGAGGGCAATTAGTGCAACCAGGCAACACACATGCGCTATCAGGGGAATGACAGTGAGAGGAAAGTTTGCAGGGTTTGCATTTTGGCTGTTGACTTTTGCAGGGGAACTTTACAGCAGAGGCTGATGCAAGCTGCTCTGCTCCTCTTAGCATTCTGGGTGTAAAGCTCAACAAAGTCCATGAAATAAAGCGATACAGGAAAAAAAGGAATCAAACAACATAAGAAATGAGAGTGGAAAGATTATCTTCCAGTTGCCCTAGCAAATTAATGTCTCCTTTGCGTACTAGCAGTGGAAGTTTTTGAATAGTGGCTCACAAAAGAGCAAGGTGACTGTGGGCTAATCTAACGGCTGTAAAAATGGCTGTGCTCAACTGCTACACTAAAAGGTGCCTTTAATTTTAAAGCAGGTGGCTCTTCCATGCCAAGCTGTCACACAGTGCTGAAAGAGTCGCCAAGTGAGTCCTCCTGCTGTCGGTAATCCACATGCCGGAGTAAAGTTGAGTATCAGATGGGGTGTATAGCTGCTACAGTGCAGAAGCTACTGATACATGACGGGACTGGAGGGAGCCGACGAAAATGGAAATGTGGCTGTATGAGTGTGTATGTGGACAAGGAGGGCTTCCAATTTAAAATTAGAGCTCAGATCTGAAGTACACAGCTGCTGATGGAGCAACAGCTGGATGGGAACTAGGCTGCACTCTGGTGCTGCATGTGCTGTGGAAGCACTGGAGACATGTGTCAGAGAAAGGCCAAATAAAGCAGAATCCAAAAACCCTCCCAAACTGTGCAGCGTTGAAGTTACACTCTGCTGAAAAGAACCCAAAAGCACCAGAGTAACAATCACAGAACAAGTGCCTGAAGGGTTTGTTGTACTGAAACATAAGGTCCTGCACACACAACGCGACTGCAGCCCTGACAGCCTGAATAGCGAGTCTACAGCTGTTAAATCTTAAACTGTGCTGAACTGTAACTTATAGTGTGAACTAAAGAAGCAGGCAGAGAGGTAAGAACATCACCATCACTGCAGTGGTATCTCATTTCTGAATCAACACAATAATTCTGTGGTGTTTGTAAACAGTGGCGCCCCCAGACATTGTCCATAGGGGTGGCCACCAAAACCAAAAGCCCAAAACTCAATGTCAGTAAGTGAAGTGTAAAGGTTAGTTGAATGAAGTCAATATGAAGAGTAAAGGAATTGTACACTGATACAGGTTTTTTTAATTTTTATTTTTAAATCGTGTCAATTGCTGGCAAACATCCCTGTCTTTAAGAGGCTGTTCTGGCTGAGTTTCAAAGCTTTTGTTATGATACTTGCATCATATAAAACTAGATGACTTCAGAAGTTGAGTCGTAGCAACCATGCCACGCTAGCTTCTCAGTAATGTTTCAAGGTTCGGCTAAATTTCAGTGATTGGAAAACAGCATGGCCTTGGCCATGATGGAATTTATAACATGCTTTTAAAAAAATGTGGTTAATCAAGATTAACTATTGAAATTCTGTGATTAATCATGATTTAAACAGTCCTCATTATCTTATGTGCATAGACCTGTACTGGTTAACATTTTGAGCTCCAGAGCAATCCTGATTGCATGTCTTATGTATCTTTATACCATTCATTGTTCTTCAAATAGTGCAAAACACTGGGACTGTGGCATCTCAGATTTATGGGGGATTTGTGGGTAAGCATAGAGCCCATTTTCATTCAGATATAGAGTTTAAGGGACCCTTTGATGGCCATGCCAGTTGTTCCCTTGTTAAAATGAAGCCTAAATTTGGAGTGTTATTTTGTCCCTTACATGACAAGTTTTGTAAACATGGTTGGTAATTTTATTGGTTATTGGTTTTGTGCTTTTATTAGGCATCTAGACGTTTTTTTTTTCCTCCTGTAAATCACCAAGTGCATGCTGGGCTCTGCTTTATCGGCTGCTCCAACAATAACTATTGGCTGTACAGTATTCCTGTGACTTATTTTTATATTTGATGATCTGTACTGCACAATGTAGGTCTGGTGCCAATGCTCAGTGTGGGTATGTAACGCAACAGACTTTCTTTTATCCTGTCCAAAAATCAAAAAGCTACATTTTCTTCTACCATGACCACAATCTTTCCCTAAGCTTCATTATACTGTAGTTGTCACGCACAAAATTGGAGAGAGAAATCATTTTAAAAACTACAAGTTTTGGCACTAAAGATGTAATTTAAAGTAATCCGGGGATTTGCCAATGTATCTAATATCAAGGTTCTTTCTGGAATAGGAAAAAAACAGAACCTGCCAACAGGATTTGGATCAACAAATCATCTTGCTGACACTCAAAGCTGTACAATAGGTGTTTGTGTCTGCTACTCTTCAAAACCCTGCAAACCATAATAGCCTTCTCTTCATGTGCATCTTTGCAGAAGCATAATTCTATCTTAATTTACGAAACAGCACTTTCACATCCATCCTGCTGGTCAAAAATGGCAATTTCACTCCATCATTTTAAGATGAAATAACATTGACATTTATGTACACTCCGTTCGGCATTCAATCTAAACATCCCTGCATTCTCTGTGAGCAAAACTGCATTCAGTAATAGCGCTGCAATAATCTGCTGGCAGATTATTGTGAAGTCAAAGTGGACAAAACCGCTGCCTAGTATTTATGAAGTTTCTTTCATAGCTATCCACATTATCTGAGTTGCACTTTAGCTATTTCATGAACAGGCTGCTCTTGTGTCCCTCCTAAAACACCTATCGATCTGCCAAAAGATACAAGTCTGGTAAAGGCAGAAGTTGTGTGACCTTCCTGAGTCCGTACATGCAGGTGCAATGCAGGAACACTTAAACACAAAAATAGAAAACAACAACAAACTGGTCTTTCTGTAAACTACATGCCGAAGCCAAATTTATGATGAATAGGTCTACCCAGAGACTGGAAGTACTGCTGGCACAGACAGGAGGCAGTATATCTTAATACTCAAGTGCCTTGGCCAGTTCTTGATGCTATTTTCTGCTAAGGAGAGCAAATGCCTTCAGCCATTTTTCCTTTTAGTTTGCAGACAGGTACAAGGCTGCAGGTGGGAGCCGCTGACAGGAAGTAGAGCAGGGAACGGTCAATGTGGGACGACAGCTTGACTTTTGAGGGCAATCACAACTCAAAATGTGAACATGATATCAGCCCTCGCGGTCACGCTCTGGTGAATTTCTTCCAAGTGTTGAGTAAACTTGGCCTCCCTCGGTCCGACAGGGCGACTGGGTCTCCTCAAGCACTTGCACAGACTGTCCCCCTCATTATGGCACTTATGTAAAACACTAATGGGAGCATTCCTTTGCCAAGAATCCCTCCAATCACCACCAGCGCACCCCTCCCCTGTAATATGACAGTCACGATTTATGCCTCCATGCTGCAGGGCATATTAACCATTTGGGACAGTGCGCCGTCTTGTATCCACTTTCATCTGTAATAACTCAAGGTAAGACACAACCATATTTCATCCCCTCTGTGAATTTTAAAAGATCTCGCTCACTTTTGCCTCCCTTGCTTCGACTCTTCGCCCCCAAACTCCCCCTACCTTAATTTCTCTCTCATTCTCTTTCCTCCTCCCTCTTCATCTTTATCTCACTCCGTCTTCCCCTCCCTGCAGGGCCTCAACTCATCTGGAGGCTTGCCAGGAATACAGATAGGATCACTCGCAGATGTACAATAACTTGAGGGGAATAAATATGCCCTAATTGAGAGAAATGATGTAATATTGATCCTAGGGCCTCTGAACCTTTGGCATCGATGGAGCGCTCTGCCGAGCCTGTGACATTTAGAGGGATGGCTGGTGTGTATGTGAGGGTGTGTGCGTGTGTGTGTGTGTGTGATATTGGCTATAGGTGTTACTGAGGCCGTGCTGTGTGAGACTTTCTTTTTCTTTGTGAAAATGTGTCTCATGGCTTGATGACAAGCTCCCAGCTCAGAAGCACGAGCATACCAGGGTGCAAGCTCGAGGACGTTCCCCCGCTTGCAGAATGTACCGAATATAACACCGAGTGATGCTTTGAAGATGCGTTTAATTTCAAACTTGAGTGGGAAAAATATCAGCGTGCACCGTCTGTACCTGTGCCATAAAGGCTGGCGAGCAGTTTTTAACACATGCGTCTGGTTCCAGGCTGCCTTTGGGGTTAAAGTGAAAACAAACACAAGCGGCCTCATCTACAAAAAGTGACAATTCTGCACACATCCAAGCCAAGCTGAGTGGGTTTTAGCTTCAAATGTTTTATGTTTTCATTTCAAAGTTATCTTTATTGTAGCATTATGTAAATGAGGCCCTACATTTCTAATCCTTGTCCTTAACTTCAGACATAAACTAGAGTGAAACCCTAGGGTGCTTTCACACCTCTCCTGTTCAAGCATACATTTAAAGCATTATGTAGCACTTTGAACTGCCTGTTTGAAATGTGCCTCTCCTGATGAAAACTTAAAAAAGGTCAAGAGTTGAGCTAAAAAGTGGGCAGACCAGACGTCACGTGAAGACAATACAAGTGAGAAAAACAAAAAAGTCAATAAAGCCTCATGTGATCATCATGTCTCCTTGACCCTTCGACGTTTACATCCTTCCTGCAGCGCTCTTGGTATTTACCCTGAACATGATCTATCACACATGCATACCTGTCAGTGATGTGCTGTGCCGTCGACCCGCAGCAGATTGTCAGCAGGACATCCAAAGCATCAATGTTAATCAGTAAATATTGAAACAAGCGCCTGAATTGATGCAACAAGATCAAGATCTCACCATTTGAAGATCAAATCCATACAGCTGCGGGAAGAAAGCTGCTCCAGGATAATGGTATGATCAACATTCATGGATTGACAAAGACAAGAAAAGGTTATACATTTCAAGACCATCTGCTGGAGTTTCACTCCAACAGTGTGGAGAAAGTTGACATTTTGTTTGCTGTCTAACTTCAGTTCACAATTTCTTCCTTAAGATGCTCTCTTCCCATAGAGGTTATAAAAAACACTTACAGAAGGATGTGAATTCATCAAGTATTAATGCAAAGGTTTCAGTATCAGCTGCGAGGAAATGGGCGTCTCACGGTGACCTGACCTGCACCAGGATAAGACTACATTGATGTGCTAACCTCATCATTTCCAAAGGACTGCAATTTCTAATTTGATGTGGCTGCCGACTCCGAGTCAATTCAGGATAATGATGGTTTTGTTCGGAGGTATGCTGTTCACTGTATCATTAAACAATGTAATTCCTTCCGATGACTGACTGAAGACACTGTTATTATTCACCAACCAACAAATGAGTAAGCTCAACCTCTCAGATGAGTGCAGATTGTCAGATTGTGAGAGAGAGGCTGCAGAGAACAATAAGCATTTCTGAGAGGAAGTGATACAGATTTTCAAACTATGTAATTAAAAGAATGTCTTTTGTTACTACTCGGTAGCTGTTTGAAATTCTTATGTTGAATCGTCTACTACTACAAAGATGACATGAAAATCATTACTAATTTATTTATATACCCTAATTCTATTCTCATACTCCCCAAAGTAGAATGATGTTTCACTGCATGGCCAAAAGTGTATTGATACCCTAACATAACAATCGTATTTGATTTCTGAACATCTTATTTCAAAACCATGAGTGTTAGTATGCTGTTGTAACTGCCCCTGCTGTTCTGGAAAGGCTGTGTACAAGAATTCCTGACATAAACATAAAGACTTATACTGTATAATAATTAGATAACCAAAAGAAATATATATATACATATATACATATGGTAGTGACAATTTCCTCCTGCATGAAAAAAAAAACACACACAAAAAAAGGAGAAAGCCCGAGAATACCAGCTTTTGCCCCCTAGCAGACAATAGAGTTCCAAACTACAAACTTTAACATTTTAAAAACTCACTTGTTAATACCTCTATCAAGCTTTCAAACAATGTGGTTTAAGGCTGCAGGGACTTTGTGATAGTTTTACGATGTTTTAACAACGGGGTGTGTGCAATATGTGTAAGGTGCAATGTATGTGCTTGAACAGAAATTGGGAAAAGGACTGTTGGGTATTCGTTGCAGAATGAATTGAAATTTAAGGACCTGGTGTTGTTAAATGTTTTTTAAATCTAAAATGAAAGACTTAGAAGCAGATTCTACAGGATGTCAATGTTTTCAGCCTGCCTGGTTGTACGACTGACTTTCAGAAAGCTCTATTTTGACTCATAGTTCTCTTTTAATGCAAATTTTAGTGATTGTGAATTGTATTTTGTTTCCCTTTGTGTCTCTGTCCTTGTGTTTTCACTGCTGACTGTCTTGGCCAGGTCTCCCTTGAAAAAGAGGTTCTGACTCTCAGTGGGACCAACCTGGTTAAATAAAGGTTAAATAAATAACAAAAATAATGTATTGTAATGATGCAGAGATGATTTGTTCTTGGACAGCAGCCTAAATGTAGTAAAAGACCGTGCTGTGGATTTTTTTTAAGGCAGGGTTGTATCTGTGACATTTAACTCTTTCCTGTGTTGACAATTAGTTGCTGAGCTGCTGCCCATCTTTGACTGAAAACAACAAATTCATTCCCATCCCCTAAGGGCTCCCAAAAGGCACTGCGGGAAACAAAGCAAATTACCAACTGAGGCACAAGAGGACAGGAAAAACAGAACAAAGGCAGTTTTGGGGAAAGTGAGTGCACCAAAAGAATCGATTCAATTACTCAAACAGAAAACAACCCTGGGGATGCATTGAATATTACAGATTGATGATGCAGAACAGTGCGACAGAGAGGCTCTTTAAAGCATTCATGTGAGATCTTAAAAGTGTATTTCGGTGGGATTTGGCTCAGACACCATCACCTTGTTTTCTCTCTGCCGCAATTTCAGAAAACTCGTTGTGGTGTCGTAATGTCAAGTGTCAGGGGATCAAGTGTGATTTCTTGAGGAAGGAGGCAGTCGAAAGGGCTTGAAGTTTTAACAGCCAATCAAGATCACAGGGGGAACTTGCTGGATATTCCCAGAATGAACATCACAAACAGACTGCAACAATGGCCGTAAATTCAATCGGACCTGAAATAAAACGTCAGGATAGGTAGGGGAGTGAGGCCGCGAGTGGCACGTCGGCCCTGCGTAGAAAACTGTGTTCAAACAAATCAAACCTGGCAGCAGAATAAAGGCTATAGAAGCAGGTTTGAGTCTGGAGGTTGAATCCCTGGTTGGGTTGTGTTCAAGCACATAGAAGTAGCATAAATATGCTCATGCATTTAGGAAATAAATCACCCTGTTGTCAAAGTGTTTAAAAATTGTCCACATTAGCACTCTACTAGAAACAGGCTCGCACTGCAGTTAGTCTGCTTGGCTTGACTGGAGACAATTATTCTACATCTGCACAAGACAGAGTGAAAGCAGCACACATTGAACTGTCAGCCCGAATTAGAGACCCAAACTCTAACTGATCTGTCCCACAGAGAACGCAGTGGAAAGAGCATTTATACAACATGTTTTATCCAAGCTTTTTAAATGTAATCAATTATAACTGCACATCCATTTGGAGACAAAATAAGGAGCGGGCCACGGACAGTGTGTACTGATTAATTGCCCCCCCCCCCCATTTACAGATCCCTCTGTTCATCCCTTGAATTCCATAACAAGAGCCTGAAAAGTGTCTCTCCATGTTCGCCTTTCCCCACTTCTCTTGCTTTCTCCCTCTCACCTGCCTAATTAACTGTCAGCCTAAGCCATTTATGTTTCTATATTTCATGGGAGAATGAATATTAAAATTCCACCCGAACTGCCACAAACCCTGAAAAGGATGCGCTGCGTTTGACTGGGCTCTGTGTGGATGACAAGAGCATGCTCGCCCAACGCTGAGAGGAAGTGATAGGGACTTGTAGAGGCAGAGAATAAAATAGGTGTTCATATATTATTTTTACACAGAGGTGCTGACTCTGGGTAGAATATCAATGGATGTCAAGGTGAAGGAGGAGCATCGAGAACACAGTTTCTGCTAATCCTCTTCCACAGCAAATCAAGAGGAAAATCAAATCTAGGGTTAAAAAATAAGAATAGACAGACAATGAAAAGTATAGTTACAAAATAATCTACATCAACCCTAAAAAAAGAAAAGCAGTGCATTTCTTTTCTTCAGACCATTATCGCCTGTTCTCTCAGCTATCAGGTAATGGATTTTGAGAATCCCCATCGTCTGCTATCAAACACTTAATCAGATGAAAAAAGCCAGAGAAGCTTTTATCCATCATCAATTTAAAGCAACGATGATTTGCGCCTATTTTCTGATTGCCACCTTTTACCTCTGCGAGCCAGTTGTGTTCATCGCCCATGACAAATTGACTTCAAAGAAAGCCTCCATCATGACCCATTTTCCCTTCCACTAACAGCTGAGCTCTCGCCCAATAAGGCACAAAGCGGGAATTTTCCCATGAGCCCCTGTGCATCAAAAGCTGGTAAGGCAAACCAAAGAGTAGCGTTCTGAGGCAGCCACATGAGGCAGAATTAGAGGCAATTATTTGAAGTAGTTCCAACATCATAAATTTGAAGGTAATGCGAAGGAGGATTATGTAGGGTTCCTCAGAAGTACCACTTCCATTCATTACAGACTCATTACAGCTGAACAAACACAAGCAGCATCCATGTTGCACAAGATAACCAAGATAGATCTGATCAGTGTAATTACAATGAAGAGGCCCTCCATAGGGTAGGAGAAGGGAAAGCAGTGGACATGGCACTCACCCTCTGAATTATTTTCTTTTTCATACAAAATGTGTCAAATGACTCATCCTGTATTTCTTCTATCGAGATGGAAACTCAAGGTCCATTCACAAAAGGCTGCAGACAGAAAACTGACCTAATTAGAAATCTGTACCAAACACATCGGCTACTTGAAGTTAGATCTGTGCAGATGTGAAACACTAATGATGAAATTATTGGAGATTAAATCCCTCAACCGCATAAACATCCCAATGCTAGCAACTAGTGTCAATGGTCTTGCTGAATTTAATTCAACTGAATTTGCACTTTGGTATCAGCTACTATGAGTATGACATGGTAAAAAGTGATACTATAAATTGTCTAATAGGAGCTGGTATGAAAAAAAAGTGCAAGTATGAATTACAAGCAGCAGGTGAGGCTGGCATGAGCACATAAAAGCAATTGGGTGTGGAAAAATGGCCCAAATGGTAAATTCAGCATAATTTATCTTTCCACAGCCGTAATTCCATTAGAATAACAATAGAGTCACGATAAACAATCAGTTGAGTCTCCCTTTACAACAAAAATATGGTTTATACCTCAGTATTTTCAATAAGTTTTACTTTGCTGTTCTTTCAGCTCAGATAGGAGGCATTACTCAACTGAACCTGATGTCTTTTATATGAAACATTTGTGCAGAAAGTGTTGAGTACAGTAGCTTGACAGAAGGGCTGGGCAACTGCATATCAGTGTTATATTGAAATAATGTTAAGGGTGTAAAGATCCATCGATCTGGATAGCTGTATCGATTCAGCGATCGATGATCCAACATCATCAATTCAATTTGAAAACATTGATTCATATCATCATCTTTAAGTGATGCCTTTATTTTGAAATTCCCCTGGTTTGTCTATGTCACCATTTCCATCCAAGGCACCTCCTTCCTAAACATTCAAACAGTGCTAGCGGCCAAGCGACAGGCAAATAACGGCAAGCCGCCAAGAAAAAGAAAAAACTGAACTGTGAAGACGCTTGACAAAATTTCTGTTGTCCTCTTTAGGTTAGCACTGCCAATGAGGTACAGAGTTATTTCTCAGTTGAGCTTCCTATTCATGCCAATGAGGTAGTGACGAGTGAATGTTATTCTGTGAGACTTTTTGTATTGATCATCTCATTTAATGATTTTGTGTGTGTTTTTAGTTCTCACTGTGTAACTGATAACGTTTGTGACCACATGCTTGTTAAATAAATGCCTGTAAACTGACAAAAATGCCTTGTGTCGGTGACTGAGCTGGAGGGGAGCAGCAACGTAATACTGGAGTCCATCGCCTATCATATAACAAGCTATATTTTAAATAAAAGTATCTGCATTCATATGCAAATGTCTGTTTATATAGATTAGCTGAAATGAACAGCGTACAGAAGTCTTGGCTTATATATCTAACTGCTACACCAGATGAGCCAAAAATTTTGGCCCTCGCCCCCAGAGGCTTATTTGTCAGATCAAACTCGATGGGCTAAGAGATTGATATTGTCACAACATTGTTATCAAACAATTTGGTCAAAGATAAGATTTGATTTTCTCCATATTGCCCAGCCCTACTTGAGAGTGATAGAAAAAAAAGAAGCAATTTCAATAAATTAGTTCCTGAAAAACTATAGTTTCCCTCAAAAAAAAAGGGAAACTAGAAGAGACAGCGTGGTGAGTGTGCCATGTCTACAGTATGTTGTTATCTTGATAATTTTATCAACACAACGGGTAAACCCACAAGTGATTTGAGGTTTGCATCAACAGCAAATTCAAATGGGAGCATATCAGAACACAAATAAGATTAAACACTGTCACCTATTAAAACAGGCGAAAATTAGCAAAAGAGGCCTGTCTCTATTTAAAGAAATGACGCCATGTAAACCATTATGACTATTTGCACTATTTTACCCCAATATTTCCACTGTATAAGCACAGCAAAGAGGGAGTTGACATGTTGCTCAAACAAAGCCACGGTTAAGTAGAACAGGACCTGCTTCCAGGGAATTGGCTTTCATCGTCTAATCTAGAAATTTGATGCCATGCCATTGTGACGAGTGGGCATACACCACAAGCATGACACCACATCGACAGACAGAAAAAAAGCTGTCAGCGAGAGGAATGAAACATGTCTCCTTACCTATTGCCATCTCTATGACGCTCATTTGGCTCTCCGAGGGGGAAAGGATTTTTGGCGGCTTGTCTGTCAGGGGAGCTGTGAAAAGACAAACAGAGAGAAAAGGAAGAGCACATTAAATTCCACATCTTTCTCCCCCTATGGACAATGGGAGTATGATTTATTCATTAAAGACCACAATAAAGGCTCCATTAAAACGGGAACAAATACATGGAAATATAATATTTAAAGAGTGGACAGAGGGAAAATAGATGAATTACTATAAGACGGAATTACCCATTCAAAGCTTTTAACATCAATGCACATGCTTTCAAAGAAGCGAGCTGCCTCAATACTAATGCTATTCGTTCCTGGGAAAAAAGAGTGTGTAAGTGATGATATGGCTTTGACATGGACTGCAATACAAACTGTACTGTATATACAGCAGCTGTGTAACTAGTCAACCATTTCAGAATCTACAGTATACCCTAAGGTAAAAATCCTTCACAGCTGCAGTGCGCATGGGAAGGTTAAGAGCCGCTGCAGGAGATGCAGTATTTTCAGCTGTGTACAGTTAATATGGTTGGAAAATATAACTTTCTAGAAATGGGATAAATGCCTACTGTTTGAATCACAAGAATAATTATAAAATAAAACAATTAAAACACAATCTTCTGCACAGGCTCTGGTATATACTGTCAAAATGTCAGCCACAAGCGGGTTGCTGATCTAAAAGTGTATCACGGTTACATTAGAACAGCCTTCGTCACAACTCCCCTCGAAAATACACCAACTCCAATTAGACAGCTGCTGAGTAACAAAAGACGTGCACTTAGAGGCTCCTCATTATAACCATTCCCTAATTGGTTCTAGTCTTCAAAGTGGCATCAGAGAGGTTTTCTATCCGTGCATGCTTGGAAATACTCGAAGGGACGAGGCTTGTTTTAGTACAAATGACTTGTGGTTTGACTTGAGCAGCGACCGGCGAGCTGAACCTGGGGAGAAAATCACGAGCGTGAGGAACGTTAGGGTAGACTAAACTGGTTTCTCCATACTCCGGTTCTCTGGTGATGTAGCTCACCACAGCAGAGTGTTAGCTACAGTTGCATGTTGAAATAAAGTCTGCCGGTTGGTTATCAGCACAACAAGTTAACAGTTTTTCAGATTTCTTCTTTCCCTGGTCTTGCATTTATGTATTCTCCGTGAGTATTCAAAGCTCCATTTGGCCTCCATGATAGTGCGATACATGATGATGCAATTGCAAAAGCCTTGAAGTTTACTTTTCCAGTGCGGAGTTAGATTCTGTGGGCGAGATTCTGTCTTGACAAGGCCAGTTAAATTATTGTTAAAAGTCAACAATTTCATTGGAACCACTTTGGCCTAAATTTTGTTGTCTGGCAAACCTTAAAGAGATAGTTCAAATCAGGCGGAGGTGCCAACACAAGTTCAGCAATATGTTGTTGTGAATGGGGCTAGAAGCAAACGAATTTTAGCAATTTGCCGTCAGACATCCCTCTTCTTTTGGCATTATGTTTTCAACTTCCAGATTCCTACACATAAATGCATCTGTCCTCATCACTGTATTTAAACCTTTGATTGGCTGTTCAGATAAGACTTTCAGTGGTTTAAGGCAGAGACAACAAATACAAGAAAACAAAAAAAAAAAAAAATCAGAGACTGCAACAATAAAATGCTGTTCACCGTGGACACAAGATGATACCTTTATGAACAGGATTTCAGCAGAGGAAGACTGAAAGAGAGAGATGCGAAGGAATGCGGAGGTTCTGCAGTTGAGAAAATAATGCGCGAAAGCGAGTGCAGTCTGACATCCAGATGAAGTAGTGAAAATATTCTTAATATGGCATCCACTTCAACTAATATACATTTTTTGGTGAGGCCTTTCTTTAAGTGGCTAAAATCAGACCTGGGGTTTTGTTGCTGGTCCCCATCCACAGCCGTTCATTGCTTATCTTTGTTCCCTCCAGCCAGCTTCTCTAAACTGGGGGTTTGCTGACTGCCATCTACTGCATGTAAGACACTTGACAATAGGTAAGTACCTCATACAACCCCAAATCCGAACTATGCCTCCAACATTGGCCATTTCAGGCCTTTTTAACATTGTAAAGCATGTAATTGCAATAAAAAAGGTAAAAAATAACTTGATTGGCTTGACTTTTTTTGAGACACTATGTAATCAGCAAAAGACGGCAAGACTTGTAGCTCTGCAGAAAAACAAACCATTTTTAAAAGCGTCATCAAAAAGAATCACTGCGATAAATGATAGATGTCTGCAGACACGGCTGATGAGCAAATCAACTCAAAATGTCAAATGCTATCAGTGAAATATTTAAAAACACAGGGGACCATATAGCATGCGAATGTTTTGCCTTTACTATTCCTCTGTTGTTGGTAGCAGCTGTAGAATTTGTTTGTACTTTTTTTTAAAAAAGGCTTTCTGCAATATTTCTAGCCAAAGATACAACTACAACTACCTCCGTGGTATCCAATCACTTGTGGAAATAAATAAATGAACCATTCCATCCCTCTGATGTCCAATCAATTCACAGAATAAACCATAATGTGGACTTAAATAAGGGATCATGTAGTTTGTTAGGAGGAGTGGGCTGAAAGCAGAAAAAAATTGCCTGTGTGAGCTCATTAATTACAAATTCAAAAAAGAACCATAGCAAATTATGCCTTTGCCTGTGCCTGGCGTGTTTCAGTGCTGTGTAAAGAAATCTCATTACCTTAATTACCTTTTTCTTGATGAAATGTGCTTAGATTATTCTGTTTCATTACGATGAGAAAAGAAAAATGAGTTTTTCCACTCTGATGGTTTGTCTTACACACGATGATGCTGAATATGAAGAGAGTAAATGGTGCACGGGCAGGGATGTGGCTGCATGTATTTATAGTAACATGAAAAGAGAGCTCAGCTGGGGATACAAACATCAAACATGGAGCCACAGCTCGGTGCTGATACTGTTAAAGTGAGTTTGAAAGTTATGTTTGCATTAATGATAAAACAAGAACACAGCAAATAGAGTAATAGAATAATTGGGATAATGACCCAAATACAGCTAAGATCCAAAGATCTGTGCAACTGCAGTACTGTCAATTCATGTTAAATGGACACTTTAATCACTTTTTCTTCAACTGTTGGGGATTTCATTGACCAAGTGTGATGCATTATAGTAAAGCACTCCTAGCAACTGCCTGCAGTAACACCTGGAGGTACGTACCAAAGCATGATAGTGTTTGAGTTACACAATCGCCTGCCAGGATGTTAAAAACAGGAAAATGGAAAATGCGGCACAGTTTGAAAATAATCTGAAAGCTTAAACACTCCTCCTGGCGACTACACCAAGAAATGTAGTCATGTACTATTAATACAGCACAAGTGCACATCGCACATTTACGAAAGAGCATTTGCTCTCTGATACTTTATATGAATGTAACACAAAAGGTGGAGCAGCCTTCAAGTGTATTAATCCTATTTACTGACAGAATTTAAGGAAATTTTTTGTCCACTATATCACAGTCTGGAGGGGATCTTTAACTTACTAAACATACTTTTTTTGTAATTTCAATATATTTAAATATACTCCAACAGTAATTTAATATTTCTGTCATCTAAACCTCATCCAATTGTATCATTTTATCCTTTACTTTACACATACTTCATTGGAGATTTGCAGAAACTGTGAGTTTATGATACAGTATTTTCTCTTATCATACCTTTACAGTTTTATCAGAACTGTTTGTGTGTCCTATCTAAAAGCTCTCCAGGCATGATAGTTATCAGGATCTCCAGTGTGCTGGTCTGGATCAGCACAAATGGGAGTTTCCATTAAGACCAGAGGGAACACACACTACTGATGTCATTTTACCTCCTTCTCCTCTGTCCTTTGAATGTCACAACTCCCAACTTTCATCTGAGCAGACAAGATTAATCTACAGAATCTCAATTAAAAAGACATGACACTGGTTTAACCTTGCTTTGCATTTAAACTGAAAAGATTTTTTAAAAAAGTCATACATGGCAACTACATTGCCATAATAAATGGCAGTATTTCTGAAAACCACGTACGCACTGCATTTGTAAGTTATTATGTGGAGGATGCAGTGAGGCTTTACGTTTCAACACTGCTGAGGTTAACAGAAAACCACTTGGTCATGATTAGGAAAATATATTTTGACTTAACTGATATCTGTTTTTGGGGGCACTTGGGGGCACTATCAAAGGGAAAAAAGACAGCTTTATATGGCGAAATCTGGGCTGAAAACGCAGTGATTCTCAGTAAAAAACAAATACTTTATCCCTACTGGAAATGCAGGGATGTCTCAGTAAAACTCACCTAGGTGTGACTCCATCCACCATTCCCTTCACTTCCTAATGATAAAGTCAGCTCATTTACTATGTTACATTAGAGACTTTGAAATGATAAATATAAAATGTACATATGTATCATACCTGCGGCTTGCAGAAATGCACAAAGCCAACATTTTAGTCTGGTGACTGGGCTGTGGCTGGATGGGTATCACGCATGTGGAGACTCTCTTTCACTGAAATGTGAATTCTGGTTTTGATATGCGGTTTGCACAGAGCCAGTTGAAGGTGAAATCCTAAACCTGGAAGGTAATCAGAGTTCTGGCACATTTTTAATAAGCACATTTCTAAGCTAAAGGTAACAAAGTAGGGGAGGGCTGTTTAACTCTGGCAGAAATACTGCCTTTCATCCAAATCAAGGGCACACCGCTGATATGCTGTTTGTCAGTGGGATCCCACCAGGCTGGAAGGCACGCAAACACGCACAGACACACACAAATTTGAGATGCATTAGTGAAGCTGGCTAGTCTTCAACTACAAAACCATAATTCTGTGGTGGGTTGTTGTGAGTGGTAGTGGGCTGGCTTTTGCTGAGGGGCGAGAAACACATCCAGCCTGACCTGCTTCCCCACACACAAACACACAGACAGTG
This sequence comes from Plectropomus leopardus, assembly GCF_026936395.1. NCBI lineage: Eukaryota > Metazoa > Chordata > Actinopteri > Perciformes > Serranidae > Plectropomus > Plectropomus leopardus. Next base: position 11,745,492 of record NC_142199.1, read on the forward strand.
TAAGCACATCACACACACGCACACACATTCCTGCACACATAAATATCGAAAAAGCCTGACGTCGGTATCAGCTGAGGAGAAAATCTTTAAAGTGTCCCTCACAGGCCCTGTGATCTGCTCTGGCTGTGATCACATGATGATGGATGGTGGGATGGAGTAATGAAATTGAAAAAAAAAGACCTTGTTCTCTCCCATTAACTCTCCCATCGCCTTCCCTCCCTCCACCCCTATCTGTCTGTCGCTCGCTGTACGTCTTTGTCACTCTGTCTGTCTGTTTGCGTTGCTCTCAGGGGTGAGAGAGAGGGGAGATGAAAAAGGAGGGAGAGGGTTGTGGTCCTCTGTTCACACCTCATTAAAGACCACTTCAGCAGACATAGATTAAGAGGAGTAGTGTGTGTGTGTTTGTGAGCTTGAGATCATTAAAGGAAAGACGCAGTGTGAGTTCCGCGGGTGAAAAAAAATGAAAGCCGTTTTAGAGCAACTTGAGAGGCAAACCTTGTTAGTCATACACATGCAAACGAAAATGTAAATGATCTTTTTTTTTTCTGGCGCGGAGCCCATTTCGCAAATAACAAATCTGACCCCCGGTATGGTTCTGATTCAGTTTCTTCAGATCAGTCAAATTGGACTGATGTAAAATTAATATTTTCTTTTATAATCAACGACTTGAAAAGATGACTGACGAAAAAAATACAAATGTGCCAAAAAATATTTGAGCATTTCATGACAACACTACGAAATGAGCTCAGGAGAAAGCGGTGATGATTAGCACTGATTAAAGTAGCACTAAACACAAGTACAGCAGAAATCTCAACAGCAGCAATGATGCCGTTTTGATCAGAAATAAAGCTTCCTGGGGAGTCTTAAAAGGCTTCAAACTAGTTGGTAAATTTGAATGTATAGCTCCCTTTAACACTGCCTTTTCAAAGCATGAATATCATGCCGTTATGCCTCCTCGCTGTTCTGTATAAAAGGCACGATCACTGGATGGGGGGACAGAGGTGTCATTTAAGCCGGCAACAGGGGTAGTAACACTGCTCAATCGAGGTCAGGAGGGACAGCCAACAGAACGGGATCATATGTTGGACGGGTGTGACGTTAAGATGTGCTTTGCCCACCACTGAGGGAAAATTGGTAACTCAAAGAGAAAGAACAGCAGCCGTACATGTCCACAACTTGGGAAAACGATGTCATATAACAGAGACGAAAATGATTGTTATTGCCACGTTAATGCCATTGTTACTGTTCAGAAAGTGCTGCTAAAGAATTTGTTATATGTCACAAAAGAGGCTGACGCTGTTGTGTTAAATGTCACGCTCATCACGTCTCTTTTGTTTCCGCAATACTTGTCCCTGTTGTTGTTGAAAATGCAAAGGTCTCTAATGAAAGGACTTGAGGGTGGGCCTATAGTGGAATCTCTATGAAAAAGGGCCTGTGAAAATAATCATGTTCCTCCTCCCACACCTTGTGCTTTTAATGGCATTTGCTAAAATCTACTGCGGCTCACCGAATCAGCCAATCAGACAAATGAGGAGTTAGCTCCCAATTGTGGATGGTGCTCAGATTTTGGCTAGACTGTTTCCAACGTGATGGCAGGTCACAAACGTTATTTCACAGCCTAACAGTACACTATAATATGTTTCTGGAAACTTTTGAGGCAAGAAATAGGCAATGCAGTAACAGAATCATGATTCATATTTGATCAGTGCTGTCTAGTTTGACAGTTTGACAGCAGCACCTGAGCAACGACTGACATGAACCAACTGACTGACAAAAGTCGTCGGCTCTAGTTGGTTGTTTTCATGTCCATGCAGTTAGGGTTATGGGTTTCACAGATGATGTGTCTGATTTACTGTGTGGTGATTCACAGAATTTGACAATAAAAAAAAAAAAAACTTTATATAAATTACCAATGACAGCTTTAATTTAGATTATGTCTGGAAAAAAAGTCAAATGCTATTTTTTTTTTTTAACTATTTTTCGACATCACGACAAGATGAAGAAAAATGTGCAGTTAAGTAAACAGGAAATTGTCAAAAACTTTATCTTGAAGAATTAATTTGAATTTGACTATCACGTCAAAGAGAAGTCTTTTTTATAATATATATTTATGAGCTTTAATTATTTAATTGTGTTGTCAACTCCTCACTGTATTTCAAAAAATGCAACAGCTGGCCTGACTTCAAACAAGGTGGCCACTTATGTGCTGTTTTTTTTTATAATCTCAGAGTTTCTAATCTCAGTAGAATTGGGCAGACCACTCAACCTGAGACCTGACATAATAGAAGATACAGTATGTCATTTAAATGAATCGGAGAGACAATGCAGTGACTTTAATGTGTTGGATAAGTTGGCAAGAATATCTTCAAACTGGACTTGAGCCGAAGGGCGCTCCTGAGAACTGGGAAGGAGACGAAATTTGTCAGCAGCTGTCAGGGACTGTTAAAGTTTGGAAAAAGTAGCTGGCTTCCTCGGGGCAGGGGGTATAAATTGACCATGATTCCAGATAACCAGCAAATTCAACTCAATAAGTCACTTTGTCAAATATAGTTTACAGCTGGTAAATAAAAAAGCTTATCGTGATCAGAAGGAGGATGCATGACATTGAAGACACGACAAAGGAGCAATACTTGAGTCAACAACTGGAATTAAATGTCAGTATTTTTTGAACATTACTATGTTCTGTACTTACTGTGCTGTTTTGGAGGTATACAGTATTTTCTATGGGCAGTCATCAAGTACTTACAACATTTTATTGTGCACTTTGCTTTTTCATGGCTAAATATACAGGTCAATAGAGTGGAAAAATGCCATTGTAAATTCTTAATGTGACCTCAGTCGAAGGTAAAGCGCTTTCATTACCACACAACAGAACGGTGCAATTTTCCTTCAGCAAACAGATTTCATGAACAGCAGTGACTGCACAAAATGTGCAGACCATTCAGATATACAGAGCAGCTCAGTGTTGGCGAGCACATTGATGCTGTCGCTGCCTGTGATGGTGCTGCTGTGTGGGAGGTAATTTTTATAGTTCTGGCAAAATAACTGTTATTTTAGCGGGAGGACCTTGCGGCTGTTGCCCTAAAACATCTGCCTGAGGCAAGCGAGTGAAATGGAGCAGGGTGAGTGCAGTCTCTGACAATCTCTCTGATCAACGAGATGACGTTTAACTACCGTGAGAGGAAAGCGGGGAGCTATAAAGGACATTTTGTATTAGAGACCTGGATTTTAATTTATTTCAAAGCTCCATTATTTAGCAATTTGAGCACTCTGTTGAGAAAATAAATATCATTGTTTTCCCCCTCCAACTGCTGAGAAAACAGCTTTGCAGGAGGATAAACAGTCAATTACAGTAACTCACATTAGAAAGCTAAGATTCCTGTGATTCCATTGATGCACACTATTTAAAGATACAACCAGGTATAATCGATGCTTACGTCAGACCAACAAGAAACAAACAGTGACAAAACACCTATGAAGCCTCACTGTAATCCACAGCTCAATAACATTTAGACAAAAACCATCCTGCTACATTCACAAATGTCCATGCAACCCAAATCCAAAATTAGCACAGACTGCCATTGCATCCTTTCAAATGTTGCAGTCTCTCTCTCCGTGTAATCTTGATAATATCTGCCATTCCATGTAAATGTATTCCAGAAGCCCCATAACAAAATGGCCACTACGCTCTGACCTTTTGATTGACACCTCACTTGATCCAATGGGCCCTTTCATGTCCCGTACACGGCCTACATTAGCAAACAAGAGCCTGTGTTGCACTCTCATATTGACAGTTTTGAACTAAACTGTGTACTTAGGCAGCATAACAGTATTCCTGAAATCTATTTCAGGTTTTGTGTGCCAGCTTTACATTTTCATTGGCCCTGTCTGGCTACCACTATGGAGCATTTCTGGGGGTGACACTGTACAGTAACCAAATATCATTTAAACAATTAATTAGATTACAACTGAAGTGGGCAGTCAAAAGAGATTTATCTAGTTGCATAATTCGCTTTTATTAGCTTCATTAGCTTCATCAGGCTGTGCATGGGTGGTATTGATAACCAAACCTCTCTGAGATGAAAGAGGCTTGTCCAGATGTGTCACAGAATGCATTGGAACAAAAAGTTATTGGATTTGCTGCTTGTCACCTGCCATTCCACCTTACCTCAACCCCTCTGCTCCACCTCCCGCCAAAGCTCTCCTGGCTTTAGATCTGTACACTGAGCAGGTTATTTGAGGACACCGAATCCACTGTCATGTTCCTGGAGCCATCCTGAGATGATGAGTGCTTTGTGACACGGCAGGTTATGCTGCTGGAAGTATCCACTTACTATGGCTACGGACATGGCCAGCGACATCATGAGTCAATTGCAGCTTTCAAATATTGCTCAGCTGGCTTTGAGGTGACTATCGTACGCCCAGAAAAGTCGCGCTACACTATTACAGTCCCACTATGAGGCTGTAAACAAGGCAGGGTGCTTCTGTGGATTCATGCTTTTTGCTCCAGCCTAATATGCACATACAAAATATGTTTTCAATCGTCCAGTTGTGGTGACAGTGTGCCCACTGTGGCCTCATTTTCTTGTTTTCAGCTGACAGCCTCAGATGTGTTCCTATCCTTCCCACTGCTGTACTGTGCTTTTATTTGCTCTCTCTAATATCTTGTCTGGCCAAGAACTCTGACCTTTCTCTGTGATATCACCTATAGGACTGCTGCTTCTCTACACTGCCGCGACTGAAAACACCATAAAGGCAAGCATTTCAGAGACACAACGAACACCACATCTGGCACCAATAGTCATACCATGCAGATCCAATTCTGTCTCGCCCATTCTAATATGTAGTCAAAATGTAACCAAGCCTTTGTGTGCTTTGTCGGGCTGCAGCCACTTGTTATGATGGATATTTTTGAGGTGCAAAAGATAAATCTGTTATCTGAAAGAGGATGCTGCTTGTTAAAAATGAGCTAGATGCTCTTGGAGACTCCCCGAGCTGAAATGGTGATCTCTGAGAGCAGTGAAAAAAATATACTATTGGAAAGAAAATGAACCCTAAAGAAATGACAAGGCACTGCTCTCTGAGGGTACTTGTTGAAAAATACCAATATAGAAACCCTGAACAGAACATAATAAGGGTATATCTCCTTATTGAAAAAGGGGTTGTTTTAGAAGATCCATCAAAACAATTGAATATGAGCGGGCTCAAAGGATGGGACAATGCATTCAGGGGAAATCACATAAATCATATAACTGCAGGCATTGGGAATAGCTGGAGCGACTTCACTCTCCAGTGAACAGCTTTGAAATAGAAAGGCACTCCGTGTAATTACTCACGATTCTCATACACTGTATGGTACACTAAGATTTTCGCAGTAATGAGATGTCTTTTGGAATCTGTTGCATACCTGCTGAACCTTGCACCACTGTAAACATTTGCACTGCTAGAGAAAAACTGTCCACGCATGCATCATGTGCAACTTATCATGCATGGCGTAGAAAGAGTTTGCTTTTTAATTAGAGAGGCCTGTACTCCTTACTCACCTGTTTCCTCAGCGGGGGCCAACCGCCTCAGAAACGTGTTATTCACTCGATGGTAAGGAGGGTGGGAGGTGGAAGGGATGGTGATATGTTTCGAGCTGCCCGGCCTAAAATATCCCTGAGGGGAGGAGTTGGGGATGAGTCAGAGAGGAAGGAGATGGTGGTGGTAAAGAAGTGCAGTTGTGAGAAAGCTCGGGGTGCTTTATGGAAAGAGTTTTGCGGCAGATAGAGTGGGAGAGTGAGCTGGGAAGAGATAGAAAGAAAAAATGTAGATGAGAAACTAAAAGATGCTTTTTTGCTGCTACTTAAAAAACAGGGGAAGTGTATATGTGTTTGTGTGTGTGTGTGTGTGTGTGTGTGTGTTGGAAGGCAGTGAGGTTCATTGCTTGGGTGCAGTGATGGTGATGTACAAATTTAGGGTACTTTTACTTTACTTGAGTATTTTCTTTTCATGTCACTTAATACTTTTACTGCACTGCATTTTAGAGGGAATTCCATTTTTTTTCAAAAAAATTGTACAAATTTCAATATACCTGTGTCTGTGTGGGCTTAATAAGCAGTTGGTGGTTTAATTTGTTGTACAAGATAACACTTTTAAAACAGGTTGTTTGGGGATGATAAAAGACATAATTGATTGATTAAGATTATTATTTACTACAAAAATGATATAGTGCAATAGAAATGAAATGATTTCTGTAAGCACGTGACAACATTTGCCTGAACACTTTGCCCCCTGATTGAATCAGAGAGTCTGACTTACTATAAAGCTTTTTTTCATCAAGCAATCGAATTGATTTGTCAAGGCATGATAAATAACGAGGCTGGAACTACTGTCACAAACAGTTTAATTTATAGAGCAAGAAACAATGTTTTTGCTTTGACGCTGTTTTTCCTTTGAAGTTTATATTACCTGTCAAAGAAATTTGAGCTTAAATTATAGTAGCATAAACACAAGATGCTTCTACATCTAAAAATCATGTTTACACATCTAAAAAATTATATTTTTGGTTTTTTGCATTTTTGAAGGTAACAGGTTTCGATGTTGCTTGAAAACACAATCATAGCTGTTTCACTATGTTACAAGAACTGATTGCTTTTGTTAAATTATGCTGATTTGATTTCACACGCAAAATTAAAAAAAAATCAGACAAATTGTTTTCATGCCATAGAGGTGAAACCTCCTTTCTTTTTTGCATGAGGTAGCACATGACTTGTTGCATAGCAACATATGCATGTGTTTCCTCCAGATATGCCTCTGCTGTCACCAGTTTAAAATGAGATGCTAGTTTGACGCAGGTCTTTGCAGGGGTCACGTGTAAATCATATGATTTCATGAGACCTTGTTGAGTGCTGTTCTTTACAGCGTCACACATGACAACATGTGAGTTTTGACTGAGGCTGAAATGCCAGCTGGCCTTCATGAATGATGAAAAGGCAGCAGGGGTGATGCTGAACTCTACATGTACAGGTTATCAAATGTTCTGGATGATTTATTTTTTTTAGATGAAATCTAACATTTTCACATGAAATAGATGGGTTCCTGCTGATGGAAGTTTAAGTGCCTCAGACCAAATAACACATTCTACACACAGTGAAAAACCCATTTTTACCTTCAAGTGTCAAAACCGCAAACGTGATTATTACCACATTGGCATGGTTTGATGAAACTATTCCTTTTCCTGATTCCCTGTTGTCACGATCGTACTCCTTAAACACCCTAATAGCTCATCTTTAGTGTGCCTCTGGTGTGAAAATAGACTCAGGAGATGGTCGTCCCAGGCTCAGAAGCACTAAACTGTGTTAACATGCAGGTTTCTGCTTTTGAACTGCCTACAAAAACACATTAACATTCTGAGAAGCTTTCTCCTCTGCAGGGGAATTGTATTTCTGCAGCATGAAAACAACAGAAAAGCGAGTGAATTAAAAAAAAAAAGGACAGAATGGAAATGATGTAACAGAAAATTCATGAAGGGGTTGGTGTAAAGAATAGTCAGCCTGACAGTTGATAGAACAAGTTTATACAAGGCGAAGAAAGAAATAATGGAGTTAAAGCGCATGCAGAAAGCAGATCTCTCTCCATTTCCCATTGAGCATGAATATGCTTGAGAGCCTAATACAGACGCCGGCAATTTCCATGAGGCAGAGTCGAGGAAAAATGTACTATTGATTCATACACTTTCTTCTATATACTGCGCTCTCAGCAAGCATTGCTTGCCATTTGTCTTAGCTTTAAATTTAACTACTCGACAGGCAATACCTATGTACTTCCCTGTAATTAAAAAGTGAATTAATCTTGAGCGCTGGCTGTCATAAATTCCACCATTTTTCCCCGAGCCTGCTTTCCGTTTCCCCTCAATAAATTTATTCAGAGCAATCAATAGGGGTATTACTATGTATATATCGCTGTGGGAATCAGCTTGGCAGGTTGCCTTTGGCAGTGCCACACTTCCCGCCTTGCCCATGTTATCCTCCAAAATGGTCGTCTCCAGTTCTATATGTGGACTTGGCTGCTGTTGAGGGGACGGTGGGAGTAACATGCGTGGGTGTATTTGAGAAAAGGGCTGCTTAGCTGGAATTTGTTTTAAAAATGTTCGAGAAAAAGTTGAGGAAACAAAAAAAAAGGCAAAAAAAAAAAAAAAAGACTTGGGCAGGAACACGGCGGAGAAGCAGAGAAGAGGAGAGAAGAAACACTGCTAATGTGACAAGTTCTGCTTACTTGAACATTTGAAATAAAGTGAAAGAAAGTTGCAATTAGGCAGATGTGTAAACCAAGGCTGTGTGCCGTAATTAATCATGATTGCGTTAATTACACTTTGTTTTTGTCATAATGAGGACTAAAAAGAGACAAACAGCAGAGGAAAATATAGAAAATGAAGGATCTTATGCCAAATGACACTCTGCAGCCTCACAGTTGCTATATTGAGATTTCATTGCTGTGGATATTAAAAATGCCAATTCTCTCCCTGCGGCAAATAAGTTTTCTCTCATTCCAGCTACCCCGGCATAGTGAATTATTTCTCTGCTCTGTCTGTAAAAACTTGTCTTTTAAGTCCATTATTTCCCTTTTTTCCATAAGCAAAGCCATGTCTGATATAATCTTTTAATTAAGATTTTACAAGTCGCTTCCTCTAGTTCAAAATATGAGTTTTTTGGTGCTACAGCAACGCTTCCCAAGGACAAATTATAATATTATTGTTTAGCTTGGCAGATCACTCATCTTGTCGATCTCATCTGGGGCGAGGACTACTTTTTTTATTTACCCTGGGCTGCAGGAAGTTCACATTACACAGACAGCATAATGAGGATCCCTATAACCCTGTAATAGAGATTGTTTAGAGGGACAGTGCTTCAGTGAAGTTGTTATCGATGTAATCGCACATTCAAACTTTGATTACAGATATAAGCTTGGCAGAGCTGGATTTTTAAACTAACTGTGTGTGTTACGACCAGTATGAAACATAATAAGCTATAGTCCAATTGCTTAAATGGTCAATAACTTTCACCTTCAATTCATTTACAGCCCAATCAAAGTGATGACGATGAACAGGCTGTACAAAATACTTACTGCACTTGCTATTTTGATGCAGTTGTTTTTTTGTTTTTTTTAACTCCCTGTTCCATGCAATACTGGCAACAATCAAAACAAAAGAAGCAGCAGAAGAAAAACATTTTTTTTCTAAGGATTTCAATTAACCTTGGTGGATTTTTTTTGATCAAGAGAAACATAAGACACAGAGTCATTAGTGTACCAGAGGAGAGAATAATTAATTGGTAACAAGAATGTATGTATTTTTACATGTAAAATTAGTTAATTGGCAAAGAGTACACACTACTGTTCTACAAACCACAAATCAGTTTCAGCCACCAAGGTGATTCATCAAAGCCTACCATGCTAATTGTTGTCACTGAGCCAGACTTATCTGTTGCTATGCCAAATCTTATCGAGATTCCCCTTTACATGCTACACACAACATGCAATATATTTCAAGCTGTGCATATACAAGGGATTTGTTAAATAACGTGTAAAAACAACCTCTCAGCGCTTACTCAAGCCACTTATATCAACCTGAGTGCCAATTATCAGTAGAGTATGCATCAGCTTGTTTGGCAGACACAACTGTTATGAGTTTTAAAAGCAAAACTGATGACAATAATTTCATGTTGCCTCGGGAGAAGTCTTCAATAAACACTCTGTCAAACATGGACAAACAGCATCTGCAGGGGAAAAACCCCACAGAGTAATGTGGAAAACATGGTGTCCTGTATTGTGGGCCACGCTGCACACACAGCAACTGAATGTTAAAGCAGATATGGGAGGCGCCAACTACTAGATAGAAATAAATGATTTACAAGATAATACCAGCTACATGTAACTTTGGTCTTATTTTACTGGTTTTGGCAATGATGTGTATCACTTATGATTGTACCCATCCTTACTGAATAAGCGACCAAATCAGTTAAAAGTGCAAGAGGCCTTCATTGGCCATAGTAGTTATTACAGGAGCAGAGGAGGAAGTGACATGACTTAGCATCAAAAAGCAATGTTTGTGTAATGTTCAAATATAGAAGAAGCCCCTATACTGTGGGTGGGAGAGGTGGTGTGCAGCTCATTTTATCATGCTGATAATGGCTTTGTAGCTGATGTAACATGTTTAAAACTGTGACCATAACAAAAAATGTAACATATGTCCATTTAGGGACAGTAATATAAGTTGTTTTTGAGGTCAGTTTAAATCGACCTATTTTATCGTTAGGGCAAAAGAAAGCGTTGGATGGTACATAACCAAAAGCTGCTGAGATGTGGAGTGAGCAAAATCACTACATCAAACTTTATTTTTAGGGAAAATCTAAATGAGCGCACCTGACATGTCAGCAGAGAGATCTCTTCAATTAACTTGAAGAATGCAATGTTATTATTACCAATAGTAACAGATGCCGATGAAGTTTTCATCAACCAGAATTATTCAAAAGGAAAATCCAACAGTTGCAGATGGAGTCTGACTTGTTAATCTAAAGTCTTCTTTTTGCTAATATCAAAACATTTTATTTCATTAAGGAGATATTAGGACTGGGGTGGTATCGTCCCGCACTGGAATATGACTGTCCAACCTTGGTAACCCTGTACCAGATTCATATTATGATAGGTAATTGGCTTGTCATCATTAATGGATGAAAAACATGTTGCCCAATGAGAGAGGATCGCAGTTCAAAGTCGGCTGTCTGCCTTCAACAAAACCAATTATTGTTCAACATTTACAAGATTGTGTGTGATGCAAAAAAGTAAAGCAGATCCCAATCCTATTCAGCCCCTTTAAAATGCTTTTCATGGTCCAATCTCCCTTGTTGCACAGTTTAGGCTTTGATTGCAACAATCTATCCAGCCCTTGTGTGTTAGTGACCACTGTATGAAATCCATACTATGCCTCAGGGCATGCTCAGCTGTGAACATGATGCAACAGCTACTAGGCACAGATAAGTATTATTGCTGTAATAGACTGTACCTCATATAATACAGTCTCTGTTCCTCCACAGTCCACTCTGAGCAAATACAATCAAACTGGACTTGAACAAATGTGTTTCCCTCCCAATGCTCCAGTCAAACAAACTGGGTTGGTCAAATATTGGCATTTGACTTTAACCACAGCAAGGTCCGATAGCTGGTGCCTGAAAGGATTTTCGCCAATGTTTTTGGCGCTCGTCTCAGCGGCTCAAACATCCTCTGGAATGTGCATTGAGTATAGCACAAACCCTCTGCATTATTCATCAAAGCTGCCTCCAACATACCTCGAGAAAAAAAACATGATTAAACCAGTGGGCTTAAGCACTTCCATAAACCAGGATATGATCGTCTTTAATAATAAAAAGCTCTAAAATGGATGTTACGTAAGCAAAAGAGAAATCCTTGGCCAAGAAAACATTGAGGAGGCTTGGATCTCAGAGGTGGCATGACATCATCTACTGAAAAGCAACCAAAACCTGTTGGTCCCTCAGCAGCTAGTTACTGCCACAGTATTACCGTCATTATTTCTAAAGACACCAATAACTGTGAAGCAGCATTTAACCTCAAATGCTGCACGCTGACCCTTCTATATATAACAATATTCTGATATCCTTGTGCTGAATGACTAATAAACCTGACTGAGTCATTGTGATCTATGCATTGATAGCTGAGTAGACAGGACCTCTCTCGCTTGCTTTCATCGGTCTCTTAGCCTTGTACCCTCTTTCTAGTTCAACCGTTCTTATCACAAATACACACACCTGACCTTCCATATAGCCCTCTGGCTGAGCACCAACATATGAACCTGGGCTGTCATTGACATCCTCTTGCATCATCATCGCAAGCTCCAAATGATATTGTGGCCCAGCAGGCGCATGATTGTGATCAAGGGACATCACAAGGAGAGGCTATGACCCTGAGATAACAGCTACTTTACTGTACCGAGTCACTGCAAGTGCATAATGTGCCGCAGTATGGAGGTCTTCATGGGTCCACTTGGTTCCTAGTGACTACGATCACAGTGAGGCAGGCATTTAATCCCGGTATGTCCCGAAGTTGCTGCTTGCTGGAGCCAATGATGATGTTCCCTCTATGTTTCGGTCTGTTCTGATAGACTACAAATTTTGAATCGGCTCTCATTATCTCTCAACCTTTTTCGGCTGATTTTGATTGTCCTTGGATCCCTTTTTCTGAATAACTTATTCACATCATTTGTGTGTAGGATCAAGGTCTTTCAAACCATTTTGTAGTTACTGTGACTCCAGCCCACTTGTCCCTCTCAACCTCGTGCCAGCAATTGCTAAGTTTTTGTTAAACCCCTGCTGCAAGCTGCAAAGTGCTCCCTCTTGTGAGTCAGTAACCTCCCACGCCCCTAACACACACACTAAACCCCTCCAAAACACAGAGACTCTTTTTTTAATGACAAACAAAACAGTTGGCATTGGGGCCTCTCAACATCTATTTATTACTTGTCCTGATCACCCATTCATTGCACTCGCAAACCACAGTGACCCCCCAAACTGGCCAGCCCCCGATTAAAAAACTGTGTCTATTTGACTTGAACTCTGTTCCAACCTCCTCCTCCTCAGCTTGTTGCCAGCGGCCTGTTTAATTCCTGCTTGGTGCCATTTCTGCACAGTGGCCCCCTATTGCTGAGCTATGAATCCCTCCTCGCAGCGCTGCCACCATGCCTCCCATCCCCCCTCCTTCTCCCTCCCCACCCCCCTCTTCCTTCCTCTCAACCCCTTTGCCAGTGGCCCTGCAAATCTCCGGAGGCAGGCAGTGCCAAGTGTTCCAGCTGTTTAAACAGGTCAGTGGTTGGTGCTGGGTGCCAGCCGGGGTAGCTTTGCCACTTTGGTGCCCTACATCGCTGGTTTGTGCTAACCCCCCTGAATCCGCTGTCCCTAAGGGAGCTCCGGGGTCCAAACTGTACTGTTGCACAGCTGAGAGATGCTGGATTTAAATGCATTTTATTGCCCCAATACCCTTTTCTTTGTTTCTTTTGTATTGTTAAAAAGAAAAGGGTTTAAGGCTTGATTCAAAATCAGAGCAGTGTCACAAAGGCGTGAAAATACTCTAATTTAAGCTGGCAGTGTAAAACCACAAGGTCTGCAAAATGTTAGGAGTGCCTGTTCTTTCCATGAACTAGAATGATCTAGGTGAAAGCTAGGGACCTTTATTGATTTCACCTTTTAAATCCACTACAGTCATTCAGGAGAGATGTGCTATTCATAGATGAAGGGAAGAGGGGGAGACATTTATGCAAGATTTAAGCCTCTGGAAAACTAAGACATGGCTTCTGCAAAAATAGACTGCAAGTCATTACAAGCATGGCATTTCTGATACATTCTGTTGGCAATGCCACATTGTTATTCTACCAAGATGGGCAGTCACAATAGTGGTCAATTAGGGAATTCCTGCAACCTGCATTGATTCCACTATCTGTTGCATAGAGCTAATAACAGGAGGAATAAACAAAGAAACCTGCAGATTGTCCTTCTCACTTGAAAAGCCTTTCCTGAGGATGTTTCCCGTAAACCTCATTCCAACTGCACAAAAAACCCGCTAACACCCGCTAACATCTTGCGTTTTAATGCAATGAAAATGCGTTTGATTGCCATTCACACCAGGGTCTGCAGTAGACGCAGCTTTTTATCGCCCCTGACTTTGATCAGCATTGATGGGAATACAGCACCCAGGTGAACGCTGTAATTTCAATTCCTTAACTGGCAAGATGCAATGATGCGCTGTCACTAGTTATCCTCCAACTCCTCCTAAGCAGCGTAAAACACCGGCCCAAATAAATCTGCACCAAGTTTTAAAGACAGACTAAATAAGAGGTATAAAAAGAGAAGATACTACAAAAACATTTTACTTCTGTTCCTGCTGCCGTCTATTGTTCACCTGTTCTCCTGCCTGTACTTGACGTCACACGCACATACCAATGAAACATGTTGGGAAAAGCATAATAGTGAGATACATATAGGTTACCCTGGAAACTGGAAGTTTATCTTCATAAGGTTCTGGTCAGGCCATGGTAATCTGACAGTATTTTAGGCCAATGTTAAATTTGTGATAAAAAGGAATTCTTTGAGGAACTTCCAGACATAACAAATCAGATACTACACTGTAAAATTGTGTTTCACCTCATAAAGGCCAAAGTAAAAGGTCAGGTTTTATGTTTGAGTTAAAACTCTTAGCAGCAGGTATTTAAAAAAGGAACAGAGGAGGGGATGTACAGTCAGCGATAAAAGGCTTTAATCATGAGAACAGTATCAGAGTGGAGTGTGTCAGTCTGATCAGAGTGGTTCCACATGCAGGCAGACTGCAGGTTGACTCTGCAAATGTATTATAGGTGGACGGCTGATGAATGTTAACTAAAGCAGAAGCTCCGAATGCATAGAAGATCGGTCCATTGAGATACTACTGACCCAATCTCCTCAGTTTCTCATTAAAATAAGACCCGATGGCCCTGTGGCCTCCACTTAAGTTTTGTTCTACACAAAGTTGTCAAAACATGCTGTTGCACTGAAGCAGATTTTTCATACAAAGTAATTCATGACACACAGCAGCTAAAAGTTAAATAAAACCATACATGGTAGGAGCATATGCACATATGTAACAGCAGGACTGTAAGCTTTCATTTTCTGTATTTCCCTGCCTATACACGGTCTCTAAGGGAAATGCATACAAGGACTGCATAGCAAAGTTGTTTTCCTGTGGAATCATGCAGCAACCCTTGCAGGCCAATTAGCACAGAGCACTACTGTGCTTATGTTGCGGGACAAAAGAAAATCCATTTTCACTCGTAATAACAAGATCCTTCCTTTATTGTGACATCTCTTTGCTTATATGAAGAGGAGAGAAGGATGTTTGTATCAAGATTTTTTGCCATAATTAATATCTCAAGAGATCGTATCTTACTGTAGTATCTTGCATCCTTCTTCTTTTATTTTTATGGCATATTTGTTTTGATTATTATGAGATCATCTTCAATTATATTCAGCTAGTGTTGTTTCTGACAATTTTTTCTGTTTTGTTGTTACAAGAACTTTTTGTGTGATAAGATTTGTCTCATAATAGGACATTCACAGTGTTGCAGTAAAGGGATATGCCACACGACACATAAGCTTCAGGCTGCGGCTACAATACTTGGTTGATGTTACATTGGGGATTTTTTGAATTAATACCAAAAAGATAACACAGCCCCTTTATTCTTTAACTAAGTACTTTTAGTGCCTAAATCAAACTTTGATGCTTTTTTTTACCACTCACAGACAGCCCAGTTAAAAAAAAATTATCTGCATTGTACATTTCTGCAAACAACAGATATGTTATATTTGAGTGTTTAAAACATGTATCACTGTTTCTAAAGTATAGTAGGATTAGTAGTATAAACAAGAAAGAGTTGTTTTTAAGAAACACATTGCTGCGTTTCTATTGAGATAAATGGTAAATGGACCTGCAGTCGTTTAGATCTTTTGTAGTCGTTCAACCATTAAAAGTGCTTTCACACTAACACTCATTAACCCATTAACACAGATATTCAGGCATTTTGTGCCTAAACCTAACATCTCCGCCACATTATGCCACAATAATGCACAAACGTTTCCATGGTTTGCAGAACCATACAATGCCAACATTTATTATAGCGATTGGATTGCAGCAAAACAAGCTACAAATGATAATTTGTTATCAAAAATTAGTCTGTTCACACATCCAGCAGATGGAGCAACAATACGTTTTTAGGACCAATATACAGTCTCGTTTTAGCTGTTTTGGTCTCAAAGTCCTGAGAACAGAGGAACAGAGGTTCCACTTTCATCACATGACATTGTTAACTCTGACTGCCATTTGACGATGAGCAGGTAGCTGGGGTGGGTTTATCGGGGCTTTCTTTACTGAAGACAGCTGCCTGCTGCAGGGAGCAAAGCTGATGAGTGGGCCATAAAAACTAAAACAATGAGCTGGAAGAGGCTAAAAAACTACATAGAGCTGAAAGTCGGGTGGTATTTCTCTGTGTGTTTGTCACAGATATTCATTAGAGAACTGTAACTGTAAGAAAGACTTACTGGTGCGGCTTTAAACAAAAAAATGGGGGATCAAAAAAAGCTCATGTAACTTCTTTTTGTAAAGCCCTGACAAATTATTCTGTCATTTAGGTACGAGACAACACAAGAAGAAACACAAAGCCAAAAGTACTCTCTAAAGCCACAGAGGGGGCACTTAGTGCTAATGGTAGGTCTGCCCCTGCACATATTGTAAGAGATAGTTCATTGAAATTACAATGTAATTTAGACATGCTCCAGATCTGTCACAGAGAGAGCTGAGATGTATTAAATCTAGCTCTATAAGCCCACAACTCCATGTGAGTTGAATATGAATTAAGCATATTTGAAGGAGACAAGTGACTCCTCATTGAGTATGTGGGGGTGGCTTCTCTCTCTATCTCTCTCTCACACACACTCCTCCTCTCTCATGCTCTCTTTCATATCTCTGCATGTGGCAAACACATTTCGCCCACAGATGCAGCTGACCAGCCACCTCTTTCCCCCTTGCGGACCTGAGCCGCTCGCCCACAGACATTCCACATCAAAGTTAATTTCCGGACTTGTTCAGATGATCAAGCAGTATGTGAGTGAGGTCTTGGCACTGCTGAACCGTGTGATGAGGCTTACCGCTGCGCACAGTGGACAGTGACACCAGTATGGTCAATCAGAACAGTGGGCGTGCATGTGCATGTGTGCGTCTGCGACTTTGCCTCTAAACCTGACTTGATACCTTCATCACTGTTAAGCATGACAGCCTCACTCCTCCGGGCAAAAGTGCAAGATCAGTTTCCGCCATTGCAATCAATATGGCGCCCGCGGATTCCGCTCAGCCCACAGATGTGGTAATGATCACTCGTGGTGGGCGGTGACGGCTGTTTCAGCCCAGGGCTCAGGATTTTAATTGGTTGCTTTAACTGTCTAGAAGTGCGGGGACTTTTTGATTTGGTCAGACTGTCACACAGAGAGCCTTAATTGGCCTGAGGACAAAGCATGAGGGAAACACATTACTTGAAGTGCTCATGCATGAGCCATCGTAATTTATTACCGAGACATCTGAAATGCCATTAAACTTTAAAATAAATTAGGAACTGATTGTATTATGAGGCTCTTAAGTACTCATCGCTATGACTTTTGCTTATAATGTAAATCATTCTGTTTATTATGGAGCAACTAAACAGAGTGGGAAGAAGAAAAAACTATGGAGAGAAACAGAAGAGGAAACAGGATGGCAGACTGAAAGTAAACAGCTTCAGCAGAAGTTTGCCCATGGCAAAAAACAGCCAAGTCTCCTCCAATAATACAAATGCACACGGCAGCATGCCGCAGATGACCTCTGCTAGGAGTTACCTGAATGCAACTTGTTGACAGGAATTGACTTCACCTGTGGAACACACATCACTGAAAAAATGGCAGATGGCTAAAGCCTCTGTCTTTATTATTGTTAGTTTTCTCTGAGTCGAGAATGGAAAGCAAAGAATACCCAGAGGCACAAAGAAAACCTGGAAGGTTCCGTATGTCACAGCTCCTGTGTTGCAGCCATTACCTGTGTGCAGCCAATAAACAACAGATTTCATCTTGGCTGAAAATTTCCTCCCCCTGCTTGGCAGGTTGCTGCTGGGATAAATGGGCATATACAGTATATGGCTTGTATGCACTTTTCTATACCATCATAGAAGTGACAGCTAAATGTACACTCAACAACACAAATCATGCTTTAATTATAACTTCTGTGGCTCACTTCAAGCACTGCATCCACTACTGAGGAGGTAACTCTCGAGCTGGCAGGAAAATGGCTCTGAACTGTCACCCCCGTTACCCACCCACCCCTGTCATTTTCCTCTCAAACTCTCATTGTAAACTCGATGTCTTTATTTCTTTTTTCTCGAGAAACATTGTGCTATCTCATAAATAAATAAAAAGCCTTGCAATGCTGTAAATACGCCTCGAGTCACTGCACTGCCTCCGCCCCCCTCCTTTAAACTTCAACATAAGCCCGCTTTAGTGCCATTAAAATAACTTGTCATGACAGTGTAGCCTGGGAGCAGTGCAATCAATTTCCATTACATCAAGGCCCAACTGGGCATCGCCACTGAACTAAGCGCTGGTAAGCAATCTCCCTGACCGAGGGTGGTTTGTGTGTGTGTGTGCGTGTGTGTGTGTGTAGCATTAAGGGTGTGTGTCAGCGTGTGATGGGAGAGTAGGGAGCAAGAGGATTTACTTGACTTCACTAACACAAGCTTCCATTTCCTTCCATAAGTTCCCTGCCTTACCAGCTGAGGGATTGAAAATAATAATTATCTTTTTTTTCCCCTAGAAGTCTATTCATGGGGACCATTTCTTCTTCTGAAAACATTTTGGTCACGTTCCAAAAAAGGAAACAAACCTAATCCTCCATCATAACATCATGTAAAATTATCACCAGCTGAATAATTCAGTCTCGTCTCGGTGCAGTGAGTCTCTCCCCAAAGTGATTTAGAATGCACCTTTTGTAAAAGACCAATCTGCAACTAATTAACATCAGAGTAATTTATGCCACAAAATTGATTTTTGCTCACTATAAATGATGCAGGAGTCCCTTCCCACCTTCTTATCTCTCAGGTGGAATCAGTGGATTGACACGTGGCTGAAGTGTCCTTGATGGGGCATTTCTACAAACTGTCAGAGATAGGGGTGGCAGGGAAAGAGGGACAGAATGCCTCCAAGGCTACAGACACATGTACTTGTGCCCTGAGGAGGATCCATGAATCTGAAGTCACTCAAAATCAACCTAACAACAGAAAAGCAGACATCTGACCACATATTTAAAGTTAAAAAAATACAAACATTATTTGGATGTATGTATCTAAAAATTCTGTTTTCCTGAAAAATCTTAAGGATTTTTTGTTCTCCATGTCTTACTTTGAGCACTTGCTCCACACCACCGTGGTGTCGAATTACATTAACACTAATTTAGCACTGATTTTCACATCTCCAAAGCTAAGGCACTAAGTGAGCGCTAATTAGTAGAGCGGAGGCATTAATTATGTAACACGTCATCTTAATTAGCAATCCCAGATGTACGGTGTGTCAGAGGAGCATTTGTAAGCACAGTTTGCTAATTGATAGATTTTTGACAAGATGTATGACAGCAGCCCGCTGCAAAGGTGACAGTCGGTTTAGGGATCCTCAATCAGCAGGTATAATGCTGAACTTTTTTGTGAGTGAATCATTTCAAGGAGGGATAAATTAATGTTGGGAACATGTATCTACTCTCTCTACCATTCATTTGCATGTACATTTCTGCTTAAAGTGCAAAAAAAAAGATTAGAATAAATGGATAAACTATACTGAGGTGGAATATATCTTTTTATGTGGTTCAGTTTTAGCTGTCTAAGAAAGCTATACTCATCAAAAGCATCATTATACCTGTCAAATCAGGAGGAATATGTCAAATAGCTGCCCACTGTTAGTAATTAGGGCTGTAAGCTCTTGATCCCACTTCCATGCAGAGAGGATTATTGTCAGGGATTCTGTCTTCCTTCTTTAAAAAAAAGGAGCCCAATCAATGTGCAGCAATAGCAGCAAAGGCACCAGACCACCTGACCTCTTTTGCATTTTTACACCATCTGTTCAAACCGGCATCACATCTGTTGCTTGGCTTCACCTGCTCCATGAGGACCTTGCCTCTTAGGCAAAGAGGTTTCGGTAAATATTCACTCAATACAGCTCTGGGTTTAGATTTCTATACACAAGCTGATTTAATCACATGTTCACAAAGACCAGCACAAGCCAATGTGTCATGATGACACACACAGTGAGTGCACCTGCTGGTTTTGTTGCAATTTTGTGCATCTATGAGCAACATGGGCAAAATAGTTGGCACATGTGGAGTTTAAATAGACAGGTGGGTGTGATGATGAATCATTTTCTCAGCAAGTCAGATTATTTGCCCTGCACCTTTTAAAAATACATGCTAATCACACATGTTGAGAATGTCTCAATAAATAAAGTTAAGAAATCGGACTTACTCCACCAAATAACGGGTGTCCAACTAGTTTAGTTGGTGGCCAACGTAAACATACCTCTGCAATGTTACCCACAAACAACAGACAGAAAGCTGACATTAAGCAATTCTGCTACATCCCAGGCTATTCTTGATGCCAGTACATTTCAATGGGTATAGGCGTACACATAGCTGTCACTATATCAGTGTGTTTTCAGTTTGTGAAAGTTAACTGTAACATACTGTTTGCCTAAAATAGTCTGCAACATTTGGTTATACGAAAAGAACCTTTAAGGAAACGAGTGTTCAGTTTTTTTGGGAAGTACATAATGTTTTAATAGTTTTGAGACAATTTTTTTTGCCAGTAGAAATTAGCAATAGCACAGTTAACCATAGCTGTAAATGCACCATGCTAACCAAGCTAGAAGCTAGTGTTAGGGTTAGCTCAACAACCCTGTCCAAATATGGTCACTATTGGCTCCAAAAATCCAAGATGGTGACCGCCAAAATCAGAAACTTGAATCTTTCAAAATAGGAATCCACAAACTAAAAGATGACATCACAGTGGTAAAAGCGCTTTAACACGATAAGTTAAATTCATCCATTCACATACACATTCATACGCTGGTGACTGAGGCTACTCGGTTAAACATTCAGAAGCATTCACACACCAGTGGCATAGCCATCAATTTAGGGTCCAATTTCTTGCCCAGGGATACTTCAGCATGTGGACTCAAACTGCAGGTCTTCTGATTAGCGGACAACATGTTCTACCTCCCGAGCCACAGTTGCTCCATTATTTTATTCAGTCTATGGTCTTGATGTGCATCACTGCTCAGTAGGATATGCCACTGCTGTAATTCCTCAATAAAAGCAGTCAAATCCCATTCATTCCCCGTCAACTGTACCCTGACTACTACGTCTTTCTGCATGGCATGATACGCTACTGCACTTTACTTTCTGTTTCATCACATAAAAAGCACACCGCTTTTTACATTATATGGTGAACTCTGCCACTGGATGTAAATCATGCACTGCAGAATCTCTATGGTTACTGGGTGGCATAATGTGTCATGTATTCAAGTGATAGCTTTGGCTGCTTCTAAAGTACAGTACATGCAACAATGATGCCACTATTGCCAAAACTGTATGTGAAGAAAAAAAAGAAGACAAGGACTGTGATCCATGGATGTCTATTCTCAGTCTATTACTCAATGGATCTCAAACGTCACAGTATTCCCGCTCCTGTTCATTGTCATTCACAATGTGCAAGGTATAAAAACACTGAACAAACACGCAGCATGTCAATGGCAGAAAATACTGACATGTCCTGCAATAACAATACTTTTATTCCTCTCATTCCTGATCATGATTTGTGCATCTATAGACCTCTAAGAGTCCCAGTACTTAGCACTAAAAATGCATTAAATCCTCCAGTCCACCCTTACTAGCCCTGTGTCCTAAATCTTGTGACAAAACGCCAAGGGAGAAAGTCCTTTGTTTGCTTAAAACAGCATTTGTGCCCAGAAAGTGCCACCTCATCAAACAAGGGGACACTGATCAAAGTCATCTCACCTTGTGGAAAGCTGGCCAAGTCAAACTAATTCCTGGAGCTCTTCCTCGGCAGTTTGTTCATGGGCTTAGATATGCCAGGCTGAGCCAAAAAAAAAAAAAAAAAAAAGTCATTCGGGAAAACGTCGCCAAATTCCTGTCACTGTTTCACAGGAGCAAACAATACCACACAAACAGAGAGATGACCTTAGGGATACAGATGTAGGGAGATAGCTTTCCTAAAGCTCTGTATTTCTGAATATTTCAGCTCAAAGATTCACAACCAAATCGTAGCGTGATGACTCCTTTTCATGCTACCCTCACATTTCAGTAAAATTACAGCGCGTACTGTTAAACAGTAACCAAATAACTACTCCAGTCTGAGAAAACAGTGCTCTGCACATGCTTCATGCTCAGATACTCTCTCTCCTGTTTCGCCCACTTCCTCCCCTGTTGTAAGCTCTGCAATCACATCTCCTGTGTGCTGCTCCTTTGATGGCGCCAGCAGGTGGAAACCCACCGGGATGCTGAGTGTGCACTGCAGTGTACACACAAACCGCTGCTGGATTGATCAGAGCACAGGGTTGAGTTGAATCCCTGGGTTGGGTAGTGATGGCAGGGGAACTCATAACAAACAGCCTGCCAAACCACCGGGGAATGGGGGCATCGCTGAAAACATGGAAGTCATGGCAAACAGCTGGACAGAGGGGAGAACTGCAGCTACTGCAATAGTAACACGTGGAAAATGTATACAGTAGAGCAGAAGTGTGGACTGCAATATATCCTGTGTTGTCTATAGGTAAGTGTATAGCTTTTAAAACATCTTGCCAAAAGACTATAGTTGAATATTAGCCTGATGGCTAACACTTGAACACTTACAAAAATGTTGTGTTGTCCTTATAAATAAAATAAATGAAATGAAAATTAAATATGCAGGCAGTCTTGAGCTGACTGTATCATACATATGGACAGGTCAGTTTGAGGATAGGTTCGCCATTTTATGGCTGTAAAAAGATATTATAGTCAAAATATACCTCAATATATATACTGTATATATAGCATTTTTGCAACACTTGAAGTTATTATTATTATCATTATCATTATTGTTATTATTATTATTATTATCATTATTATTATTATTATTATTATTATTATTATTAATTTATTTATTAAAAAGGGACCAAGCACATTTTAAAACAGAAATGTTACATTTTGATACACAGCGCCAGATTACAGTTTAGAGCTAATTCACATCTGTAGTCCCTCTGCAGGTCAAAACAAAAATACAGCACAACGGCATAATAATAAAATGTTGCACAAGAAAAAAAACAACAAACAACACACAAGACAAACACACACAAGACAAACACACACGATATAAAGACAGTGCAGCATAAAACTACACAAAAAGCACACCACACACAAAACACAGAATAAATAAATGTTACACACAATAGCGCATCACAAGTCAGTGGTTATCAAATTAAAAACAAGCTAAGTCATAAAGTCCAGAGTTCAAGGTCAGTGACTACAGAGCAGAGCAGCTTTTAACCGATGTTTCAAGGTGGTTTTAAAGTACTTTAAAGTACAACCCTCAATGTCCAACATAAATACTCCAGAGGGACAGAGTGACCTTTTTTACTCACGGTGTGCCAGTACAGTACAAACCAATACAGATATGTAGGCAGAGATGTTAAGCTATCAAATAAGGGGGTAACAGATACTGTAGGGTTTACTGGGTAAATCTATCATTACTGGGTATATATAACATACTGGGCTATGACTGAGTCATTTGGGAGGAAGTCCTTAGCAGCGACCTGGGTTCAATGCCAAAAAAACGTTTTAGACTACAGCCCAAATATTATAAGAAGTAACAACAGAGAACAATATGAGAACATTTGTTTTGATTTTGCTTACTAAATCATGGAAGAACAAACAAAAGTAACTGCAGTTTGCTGTCCAAAGAGTACATTAACCATATACAAAAGCATTCTGATTCACAACTTGTGGTTTTTCTATTTATTTTTATTTTCTGAGTTGAAAAGAGGCCATAGTTATTTAATATATATATATTAAGGAGCAATGTTTTTTGTTGGTAATAAATCTTAGTAGAAATGTGAAGACACCCCCTCGCACTTGTCATTGTCATTGTTCATGACTTTCTGAAATTTTACAAAGATGATGTGATAAAAAAAGAGAAAGATGTCAATATTGTGATATGAAAAAATATTGTCATAGGAATGTGATTGCTTTCAGTGAATCAGCAAAAAGGCAGAACGTTAATGATCCATCACGGGAAAGACAACGTTTCATTGATCACCCTCAAAGCACTTTTGCGAAAGACTTCTCCAAGCCTTGAGCTAATTAAAGCTACAAGAAAGAAGAAAACATTTTATCTAAAAATACACCTGTCAACCTTTCCATCTTCTCACAGCTTTTAAGGCCAGCTGCGAAAAAGAAACAGACATTCAAATACTAGATGACATTCTAGAGGAAAGGCTCGAACACAGACGCAAATGCTCAAACAAGACCACAATGACACTGTCTTATACAATTTAAAATACTGAATAGACTAAATAGTAAAATCAAAAATGCATATAACAAAATGTATCACCCATGTGTGCTGAACGTCATCACACATGGCTTTGTATTATGCCCCAAGGTTTGGTTCAATATCCTCAACATCATCTCAGAAATTATTATAGTCCACTAGAACCTTAATTAAATATTATTGGTGTTTTTAAATCAGTAACAGGAGACTCACCACAGCCCAACAACAATTACTCTCTTACTGCCTCATCACAGCAAATGAACGACTGCTTTTGTTATGGAAAGAAACCCAAGTTCCTACTTCCAAAAGGTGGCTACGAGATTTTAAAAAATGGTAGGATTCATGGTAAGATATGAGCAAACTCCCAAAGTATAGTATGATTTAGTATGATATCGCACCTTGCTCATAGAGTTCCTAAGTTACAGCCTATACTTATTCACTGTTTCATTGTAATTAATGAGTTAATGGGTGGGACAAGGGCAGTGGGGGGGGAGGGAAACAGAAGAGGTTTGGAAAGATAAGGAAGACTAAAAGGAAAGATAAGGGTAGAAAATTATCGCTGCTAGAGTCCCTTATCTGAGTTATGCTCCTTAGATGTTAAATATATCTTTTATTGGGTATAAGAATATGGATTTTATCTTTATCCATTTTTATTTAATTTAGCTATTCATTTATTTAATTTGGAAACATTGCTGTTTTTTTATTTTGCTTAAATTTTGATGCTATACCAATCTCAAAATACAGTCCGATAACTACTAAATACTATTTGTTTTATTTATATGAATGTTCATGAATATAATCTTGAAACAAGACAACACACAATATATATATATATATATATATATATATATATATATATATATATAAATATATATATATATATATATATAAAATCTTCTTTGGCTCATTGGATCAATAAAAAACATTTGGAATATAAATATACACCTCACATATCAACCTAAATCACAAATAAGAACTACAACTGCTCATTTTTTACCCTAAATGAGACCCAATTATGTCATAAACCCAAATTTATGCTGACGTGGTGGGAGATCGTCACTGGAGCATAGCGAGTAATGAACTGA
Source organism: Plectropomus leopardus (assembly GCF_026936395.1). Classification (NCBI taxonomy): domain Eukaryota; kingdom Metazoa; phylum Chordata; class Actinopteri; order Perciformes; family Serranidae; genus Plectropomus; species Plectropomus leopardus. Next base: position 11,770,752 of record NC_142199.1, read on the forward strand.
AGCAGAGAAAAATACAAAACTTCCTTGTTAATAGTGTGAATGAGTGAGCTGGTGCATGACGCTTCTGTGAAAATAAATTTTTCATAACCTTGGCCTCTCCAGCCATTAAGAAAATAAAATGATGATCACATGACTTTCGGGTAATGTATTCAAACTCACGTTTTAAAAGATAAATCTCACTGGCTTTGGCTTTTTCAAAGTGCAACATTGTCCTGTGCAGGTCTCAGCAAATTACTTTACAAGGCTGTTTTCTTACACTGTTCTTGTTGTGCCAAATACCATTTCTACAAGGTTAGAGTAAAATGCTAAAATAAAACTTTCTTCCTGACCCCTATGTCTCTGTCTGAGTGAAGGTGAAGGGCAGTTAATAAAAGGAAAGAGCCCGAGGAAGATACTGCTTGGAAAAATATCCAACATCCATTGTATTGAACAGAAACAATAAATGTCCTTGTGACAGAATTAAGAGCATTTTTCACTCTAAATCTGGTTCAGTGCTAAAACGGATGCATGTTAAAGTCTCCTTTTCCACCACATTTTCTTGTTCTCTTATTCTGCATTCATCTCAACTGACCAGCTTTTCCTCACTTTAGAACTGTAACAAGCCTCATGTTGCAATATGTCAAATTGATTTCTGAATGGTGTCATCGTGGCCTTCCATTTGGTGCCATAGTTGACTCTACAATTCAGTTGGCAGCAGCAGAGGAAGAGGAAGAAGAAAATGTCATTGTCAAAGCTCAGCTTGAGACTTTCCATTACTGGCTGTAAAAGAAAGCCTCAGGTTCTGCCTTTCACCTCTGATTGATATTTGGTGTTGACTGGGGTATGAGAGTATGGCAGAGGTGGGACATGACAAATGACGAGACAAGAGCTGAGGCAGAACAAGGAGGTGATATAAAAGAGGGTATCATAAATCTTGAAATACTAACACTATAATAACCAATATACCTTGGCATTTTAGATTTTGTTTTGCATTCTCCTGCAGTTTTCTTTGTTGATTTTGTGGGTTTTTTGTTACATGTGCATGGGATGTCCTCCTCTATTTACAGACCCTGATCCAGTCATTAATTTAGGGAAACAAGCAGCAGCGTACATTTAAAAAAAAAGATTGCAACTGAACAAAAAGCTATCCATCATGCTTTAAGAGCTCTTCACTGAGCTTAAAGAGCATTTCATATCATGGCCAGCTTCCTCCTCACAGGGAATCTGCATGACGACAGTATGACGTTCTTCCTCACTTTTCTTTTTTTCATCCAGGTTCACCATTTATGGAGTGCAGTGCAGATTAAGTACATACAGTACATAAAGATATTTTATTCACACATACTATTCGCAAGCTCAAGAAAGATCTGCCAGACTGAAGGATGCCTCCATTCACCAACAGAACAAATAAAGGACAGAGATCAAGCAGATCAAGCTGCATAAAAAATCCTTAATAAAAACAAAATAAATTGAAATTTAAGATGTCTGTCACACAACTGCATTTAGATTATTTGCCTTTTCTTTTGGGGTTGAAAAAAATAATCTTGAAGTAAACATAATCTTTTTTTTTTTGTACCAACATTGAATGAAATGACTGTGTATGTGAGAGGGGTGACCACGGTACCGACTGCTCCGGAAGATGTTCAGGGTGTAAAGTTCAAAATTTCATGCCATGCTGTGATTGCTGTCATGTATATTTCTTACAGATAACTTCCACAAATGCAAGTCAACAACAACAGATATCTCAGATATAAAAACGTTTAAGTTTGCAAAGTGAACCATGCCTTGCTATAATGAATAACTCTCACTCTTAAAGATTCAGCTGAAATGCACCATCGCCCACAGCAGGAGGCGATGAGTTCAACTCACAGAAGTCAGTTCTCTGCTACAGTGACAAAATATCAAAGGTAATGATATAAAAAAAGATGAAAAAATGACTAAACCTCAGCAAGCACCTGCTGATTGAACAATGTAATACATTCACAAGAAAAAAAAGGGATTACTCTCTAAATCCACTCAGTGCATCGTCTTCTCTTTTCCACCAGCACCTTGGCCAGATTAATTATCTTCCATCAATTAAAGGAGCAATTATATTCCAACCTCCTTCATATGCTAATGAGTCAACTCGGGGTTGGGAGAGGAAATCTGTAATGGCCAACAAATGGTGCTGGCAGGAGATATACCTTGCAGAATTAGAGAGGCAGTCGTGTCATATTGAGCTGAAGTGGTAAACTGTTTATTAGGATTAACAAGGACATAGCGGCCCTGTTAACATTTCAGTGTTCACCAAATGAGTTCATACTGTGTATGGTTTAATTCTGAACACATATTTAGAGTCTAGTGTTCTTGTGCCAAAAGCTGTCTGTGTTCCTCTCACTGCCACCACCAAAACAAATGCCACATTTACTTTTACTCAGCAAAACCAGCATCATTTAGCTGCTCCTTGAGAACAATGGACTGAAGTATAAAAAATCAATATGTTTCACCTTCAGCAGCGTTCATCATGGTGACAGGATTGCATATATTATAGGTAATGACATCCAAGATGTGCCACGCCACAATGCAAAAAAAAACAACAAAAAAAAAACAATGGTTCCAATATTCAGAGGAAAGCAAACAAAAGTTGAACCCAAAGCCTCTGATACTGATATTAGAGGGACTTTGAGGAACTGGATGTGTAATTAAAAAAATGACTTTGCAAATATGGTAGTGTGTGTTTTGATGATTTCAGTTTTTAGCTTGCTATCATGGCATGATGAGGCAGCCTATGAGGTAGCCTCACTGCTGTAAAGACTAGTTTACACGCAAAGAAAGTAAAGTAGAATAGAAAGTAGCACTAACCCTGAGAGACCCAGCAGATGATCATGGCTGACATCACTATCTTTAAGAGGATTTGGCACACTCACTTTTTAAAGTTAGCACAAAGGTAGTAAATGTAAAGCTAGATAACCTAATGGATCCACTGGCACAAATGATGTCAAGCTAGTTGGTAAAGGGGTTAGCTTGGCTTCACGTGGAAACAACTGGCCCTGTCGTTTTCAAAGTGGGTCTCTTGAACTCTCACCTCAAGATATCTGAATGAAAACTGGTCTCATTGGTACCCACAAGTTTCCCTTGTTTTTCTAAGTCCATGCATTTTTTTGGCAAAACCATCTGTTTTTTTCCCATGCAGTATACATGTGTTACTTTGACTTGTTCTAAAATAGTGCATTTAAATATTTCTGCATACTGTATTCACTAAAATGTCTTGGAATTGCCTTAAATGAGACTCAGTGAGCTGACTTTTGATCATGTGTGATAATGTTAGTCCTTATAGCAGTCATTTCATTGTAGTCAGAGACCATTTTTCGGAAACTTGACAGCACTGTATCAAATGACCTAGAGTGGCCTCTGGTACAATCACATCCACATGAAATTTTACAACCACAAACTAGAGATGTCGGGCCTTCAGAGGAAAGATGGCTTTCACAGGTATATTGACAATAAGGATGTTGCTCAGTAGTTTCCAGAGCAGAAGTGCTCACCATCCAATCGCAGAAAAATGCTTTTCTTACAGAAACGTCAAAAGGTATTGATGCCAAATCACAGGATAGATTTTTCTATCATGTTCCTCAAGGACTTGGCATTTTAATGTAGTATTTTGAGAGATTTGACCATTTTTGTCCAGTCTCCAGTGGTCAAAAATGCTTAAATTTAGCAACAAATCAGTGTTACAAATTGTATTAATCCAAAAAATTGCTGCAACATCTTATGAGACATATTTGAGCATGGCCATATTGTTCTACAGCCTTATCTCCAATCTCAAAACTTTCAAAGTTTGATAAAGTCCTGGAACTAAACAAAATGTTTATTGTGGCATGTCAAACACCAAAGACATGGGATTAGTAGTCGGGCCAAACCACCAACCCAAAGTGTTTTTATATGACAACCTGGGAATGAGACTCAATGATCAGGTATATTTTTCCAGAATTGGATCCTGCCTCTTTAGAATGAATGCTATGAACTTGTACTGCACTTATTTTATTCCTTTTCTACATTTGCAGAAAAATAGCCTCTAGCTTGCAAATGCAAAGCTGAAAACATATCAAGGGAAAGGCTCCCATCATTCAAGAACAGTGGTTGAGCTGAGGAAGCAAAATAGTTCCTTCCATTTCCAAAGACTCAAATAGCTGTACAATAATATCCAATAGTACACAAGACACTTATATAGAATGGTGCTATGTGGCAAGAAACCATTGTTAACTTTAGAGAAACTGGTTTTCAATGTGCTACACTGAAAGACTGTTGAAACGAGTGCTGCCACAAGTCACAAAACTAACATAATATGAGATCTGTCTATTCAACACACTCTTCAAGGACTCAACAATATCAGGTGAATGCATCAGTCAGTTTAAGGAGGAGGGCAGATACATTTTAAGAGGAGAAATATTTTCATGATTGTTTTCAAACTCTCAGGCCGTTCCCCTCCTCAACCAAACACACCTCACTGCGTGCTGGTTCAGAATAAGAAAAGCAGGTTAACAGCATCAGTCCCAGCTCATTAGCTACACTGACAGTCTATTTTACACACCAAAGTTGCTGCTCCCCTGTATATCTATTTCATCACTGCTCCTTTATTCTGCCGTGTCTAATCTAAGACATCAAACGGTGCACCTTACAAAGAAGTCATAAAACCACAAAATTTATTTAAAAATGAATGTCGCTTCCAATTACCCAGCGAGGGAGCTCATTATGATTTTAGTGGTGCTCATTATAATCACATGGAATCTGACCTTTTGTCCCATTGCACTGCTGTGAGAGGGTCTGTTGGCTGTTGATAAAGAAGGGAGTGACAGGGATATTGATGGTGAATTGGAGTTATCTGTGGGAGGTTGATGATCATTTTATATAAAGGTTCACATGTACTTTTTCCTGATGAAAGAGAAAGTGGTGGTATGCAGATGAAAAGGTCAGATCTGAGCTACCAGATCTTTAAGTGGATTACCTGAAGCAGTCCATTCCACTGCAGAAATGTAATAACATGTAACATAACGTGTTGCCATCTGGTTCTGCCTTTTTTTCTACAACATATTCTTACCCCAAACTTGTCAAATATCGACATCAGTGGCCCTACAAGTCAAACGATGTGCCCCTTTGAGGTGTCAATTTTGTATGGTCAGGATTTAACATATGTCACTAATGTAATTTGCTTATAAGTGGAGCATACTACATTAACTACGTAACTCTTGACCTTTGGTGTTACAGAAGAAACAGCGGTCCCCAGGGTAAAAATCTGGTGTTTGTTTGACCCGTTCACCTCCTCTCCCATTCGCTCTTTGTGATATTTTATGCTCTTTATACTACAGTAGCTGCTTGTTGCGTCAAAAAGTGCCCCCAAATGTACATAACGTACCGCTGCCAAAGGCAAAATTCTCCATGTTGGGCAAAAACTGGGACACAACACACAGCAGTGCAGTGAAATATCTGAGAGATTAAATAAGATTATAGATAAAAAGGATTATCACACAAACTAGAAATTATATGCATAACAGAAAATTAGGAACAATATCAGCCCTACTTTTTACGTGCCCCATGACTTACCAAACAGCACAGAAAAATTTTATCGTCTATCTTGATAGCATACATAAACTCACAAAATGTGTAAAGTTTAGGATATGAGAAGCCCCTGGTTAAGGGTTGTTCATTTTCTACAAAAAAGCTAATGTCGCAGTTTGTAGGGCATTTGTATTTTTCTTTTTAGTTCTATTGTGATTCCATGTTTTGACTCTTCTTCACACTGGCCTTGATGGGTATATAATGGGGATAAATGGCTGACAATTTCCTTATCAGTTGAACCCTAGAATGCTTGTTATAATGATTAATTGTGAAAATTAGACAAACTTGAGTGTTTTGTAGACACAAGTAATGAGTATTACAACAAGTAGAGGACACTGAAATCAGTGGATCAATCAAAATCAGTTCCATGTTTTGAGGGAAAATGGAAATTGTGGCTACTGACAGAGTTTTGCATCGCTGATTTGTGATGACGAGCATGAAAGTTTTAAGTGTTTAGGGCTGACGGCTGGTTCAACCCAGTTCATGAAATCTTCTACATCTGCAGGTCTAAACACCATGCACAGGAGTTCTTTCCATGAACAAAATCCCCGTCCTTATAGGACGCGACGTGTTTCATGTGCACCAGAGCAGGAACAGCAGACAGAAATAGAAAGCAGATCAAAAGAATCGGGTAGTTAGCATGATCAGTACAGCCACTGTGGCTGCACAAAAGAAAACACCACGTACAAAAATTCAAAACTTCTTCAATCGCAGACAGGAAATAAATAAATAAATAAATCCAAAACTCAGAGGAAAGCAATTCTGCCTAAAAGGAAAGCAACCAAGCCAAAAGCAGAGTGAATGCTGGCAATGCTCTCCAAAGATAAAAAGCACTCCAAGTTCAGAAAGAACAATGAGAACTTCTATAACACTTTGTATTACACAATATACTTTGGTACCTCCAGGCAAAATTGCATCTTATAACCTTACAGTAAAAGTCAGTTTTGGGTGAGGGTGTTTATTTGCATCCTAAAGGGTACATTTAAGAATACCAATACTACAGTGCAACTATGTAACCTATGGGACTAGAACTAAAGGCCTCTTTGGTGTTATATTTAAGATCCATTTTCTCTACAATTTTAAAGTAAAATCAAAAGCAATCACTACCTTTTCTTTCACACAACTTCATCTAAAACCAAACCATCAGATAAACCTGATGTATATCCATCCACCCTTTTTCTATACTGTTTAAAGGTTGTGACGGTGGAAGAGGCAGGGCACATCCTGGACAGGTTGCTGCTCTATCAAAAGGTTGAAAAGAGGCACATTCACACCTACAGGCAGATGGGATGTGGGAGTAAACCCAGACGAGCACAGGTGGAAGAGTATATTTTTCTCTAAAAATCATAAATGCCATGGCCAAATCAACAATCATCTTTGCCACCTGTTTTGAAATGCTGAATGTCTCCAAAGTAGATAGAGAGATTAAGACTATTCCCGCAGGATGACATTTTGAGGCTGGTGAGAAAATGATTTATGACTTTGCTTGCCCCTCGCTGGAGTCTGTCTTTGTATCTTTAAGGGGACTATGAAGCGTAATCAAGTAGCAGCTAACAGCAAACACTTTGTCTGACCCTCACACCCACAATGTGCAGTGGCAGCTGCACTGACATGTAACAGCCCCTCTATCCATCCGAACTCTCCTCATTTCTCTCTGTTTTGTTTGAGTCTGCGTCATCCAGTGTTTGTTGGGATTCTTGCAGGCATAAGCCAGCACAGCAGAAGTGAGCTCAGCCAAATGAGTCACAGGGAGAAGATGCTGTTGTTGTGTGGGATTGTCCAAAGCACAGGAGGACTTTTACTCAAAAGAAGAAGAGATCCGACACTTTATAATTGAGCACATCTGTATTAAAGGAACATTTAAACCTAGCTGTGGTAAGATTGGCCCTGTTTTAATTATTATTTCTTTGACTATTCATAACGTTAAAAGCTCGGAAGAGGAAATTTTGCCAAATAAATAAAGCATTTCAACTAACACCATTCAAGTACATATTGTTGACAGACTTTAAGAAGCATTTTGACATCACTTAGGATAAAATCTAAAACCAATCTCAATCTAATCAAAGAGAAAAAGTGCATTTAATTAAGTTGTAAATTTTGGGTTCTCCCCGCCACCGTGCGTGATATCTCAACCCTGTCTGTGGCTGTGTCAGTGGCAAGCAATCTGTCACCCACTTTAGTTCCAGGCTTAAATATTTCAACAGCCTTAAGAAAAAGTGCTGAGGTGGCTCTGTGTGAATTTCACTACTTAGCAATTAAAGCAGCCCAGAAGTCACACAGACAGTGAGGCTATTGACTGCAACACTTTGGCAAAAAGGTGCAGGGATCAGCTCTAAAAAGCTTTTTTTTTTACTACAACCTGGAGACACTTTTTTTGCCAGATCACAGCATAAAAAACACAATCTGTAGAAAACAATCACTAGACACCACGCACAATGGTATGAGCAACAATGAGGGGATTTTTTTGTGGATTTGTGTTGAATTCATTATAAATATATTTGCAATAAGGCTATCGGGGTATAGTTACTGACATTCCTTTTTGCTCTTGCAAGCACTGCAGCAATCCAGGCTCTCAGTAAATGCCAGTGTTTTAACATCTCAACAAAAGTAAGCAGAGTTGACTGGGCAATCAAAGGATTTGTAGCACTGAGGACATTTCTCCTTACCTGTGACGGATAGCTCAGTAGTCCTCCGCACCACAAAGTTCCCAAACTTTAATTCGCAGGTGTAATTCCCAATGTCATCTTCCCGTACTTCCTTGATGGAAAGAGTGTCCCTCCTCCTCTCTATGGTTTGTCTCCACTGCTTTGGCCTGCATTCCTTTATGCAAAACACAAGAACAAGACCGTGGGGATACAGGATGTTAGAATAAGTAAACACACCATAACACTGTTGGCTTTCAAGTGTAACTAATGTTTGAAATCAGCGGGAAACACGCTTTGACTTCACGAGACCTCATACTTTGTCTTTTAGCATATTGGATGGAAACAGTGGAAGTCCACAGACAGATCTTTGTGACTAAACATGCTGTCATGAAGAAATATGGCTTTTCAAACAGTTATGGTGGAAAATAATGTGTATAAATACACAGACCTTTGTAAATTATTTTGGCTTTCAGACCTTAGTTTGGTGCATTTTTGCCCAGACACTTACACTGTTTCAATCAGTGATTTTTGGAAGTGATTGGATGTGCTTTTATTATTCTGAGGGTGGACTAATGTACTGATTGGATCACACCAGCTACTTTTAAATCCATTACAAAGTTTATGTGGAAATTCCTAGTAACGTCCTACTGATTTCAAAGTAACGATTTTACAAATCTGGCTGCACTGTTGACACTTAGAGATGTCTTAACTAGTGAAGACTTAAATGAATATTTCACCCCCAAAAATATTTTTTGTTTTTATATCATATTCACCCTATGTTTTGCTGAATTCTTGAAGAAAGCTTTGCTTTACACGCATGCCTCCACGGTGAATGAAGAATCCAGTAATGAGAATTTCTTTACGAGTTGTGGTATTTATAACACACTATGACTGGATAACTGAGACTTGGATTATTTTGCACAAGATGTATGAGAGTTTGTAAATTAGGTTTTTATGCTGTTGTTAAACACGCACCCCTATGACTTCAATTCATCAAGACATTTCTTGGTTTTTGGATTCCTCATTCACCATGGAGGCATGCAAGAAAAGCAAAGTTTCATCTGAAATTGAATGCAACATCAGGTGAGTAATTGATGCACAACCGATAAATTGGGGTTAAAGTATGCCTTTAAGTAATATGTAAATCAGTTGCTAGGAAACATTTAGTGCAACCCAATCAAAAGCAATCAACTATGTAAACATTAAGTTATTTTAGCATCATTAGCTGCTCAACAACTTCCAAAAAAGTTGGTGGCGATCATGACCACCACTGTCGCCCATTAGAGTGATCTGTCATAACAATGTCAAGACAGATTTTGGGCCACAGAAAGCCTGCAGCAAAGGAAACTGGGGCACTGTGGGTTTGGTTTCGAACTGTCGTCCAAGCGAGGCCTCCCAGAATTCAATCAGCCCCCACTGACAAAGCGAAAGCCAATAACTGGAGGGTGCAGAGCCCACAGTCATTATCTGCTATTTTAATTTGATTCAGTGGGTAACTGGAGAAGCCTTGTGGCCACCTAATCCAACACACTTTAACATTTGATGAATAGGCCCTCAAGCTTCGCCTAACAGCTCTATCAAAGTGGCACGCCGGACACAGGAGGTCTGACTGGGTCAGTTACACTGTGGGCGTCATAACTCTCTGTGAGGAGGAAGAGAAAGTGAAAGCGTGCATGCATACTTTACATAGATTTATTTTAGTTTGTTATATATTTATTTTCTTGATGCTCTGAGTTGTGGAAGTCAGAGACAAGCTGGTATTTAAACCTAATTGGATCTGAATTTAGCTGACCTGAACCAGGTTATTCTTCAGATAAATAAAAGAACTTCCTGTGAAGTAGCGTTTACATTTGAACTGAAAGGCTCCGTTTCTAATAATGTGCATGATGGGTTTCAGGTGATAGACACAACCCTTTGTTTAGACAACATCTTGCACTCCTGCATTTAAAAGGAAATGAAATCAGTGGGGATTATCCGTGCAAACAGCAAATAAAAGGGTGAGTATTACCTTGTACCACACAATTTCAGGCTCCACTCCCGGCTGTAGATAGTCCTCTATGCCCCGGCAGATGATGTCTTTACTTTTGCTCAGCTCTGCCTTCTCAAAGAACCTCATCTTGGAGTTGTAGCAGAAGTCTGTGTCATTCTCCGCCACTGTGAGAGACATGGACACCTTCATGCAGTATGTGGAGTTCCTGAAAAAACACAAAGTTAATGAATCAGTCAGAGAAAGAAATTAGTTCATATTGACGCTTTTGCCATATGCAGCAAACAAAAGCTGCCAGCAGTCCATCTCTGGCTCTACATAAACTCAGAGTCGGCACTATCGCAATCTCCACGAGGCTCATTCATTAGATTCCATGTGAATCACTAAATGCAGCAGAGGGAGAGGGAAAGAAACCTTCCCGTGGAAAGTAATTAATCACAATCTGCATTTTTATTTCAAGGGAAAACTCTTTTTAAGCTGCATGTTGAATCATCATCACCGATATGACCCTTAATCTGGACAATTACAGATTCTTAAAATGTTTTCTCATCCATTCAAGTATGAATACCACTGATGCATGATGAGTCTACGTCTCTAAACTATTCATGAAACTGTGTGTGTATGCGTATCAAGTGCACACGTGTGTGTATGAGGGGCAGGGACATGGGTGGTAACATGGAATATGGACAGCTCTGAATGTCAACAGCACTTGAAGATTGATTGAGCCTTTTGTTTTCACATGTTAAGCAGATACAGTGCGAGCTAGCAGAAAATTACTTGCTACAATTGATGTACTGTAACTGCTCAGGTCATATACATAAAGAAGAGAATTTATAATGCAAGGGAGAGAGGGCGTAAAATGCAAGATTACTTGTAATGTTTGAAGACTACATGCTTGCCTGGGCTCACAGATACTGGTGAGTATTCATCCACGGTGGAATAAACATTTCATTTTACTGCTTGGCATTGCAGTGTACCTTCAGTGATTTGTGTTGCCCCTCTTGTGGGAACGCTTGTCTTTAAATACTAAACCAATCTGGGCTGAGTGTTCTCATGTGTACAAGCAGAGCCGTGTAGGGATCCTGATCAGATCTCCTGCCCAGGAGAGTGATTCTTCACAGCCACATGAGAGGCAAAGATACAGCTGCTAAGCATTTACAGCTATCCTGTTTGGGTCATTAATGGGACAGCGATTTTGAGATTGGATCTGCTGCTTGAGTAATTCTTAACTGAACATGGTAATCAATGAACACATTGATTCACTGTGAAAGTTGTGCTATTTGAAGGAGGGGAACAGAAGCAAAGGTCCTTGATGATCAATGAATTCAATATGAGCACCTTTTCTTTGCTCAAAGTGGCTAATAAGACTGTCACAATTGACAAGTACTCCAGCCTGACTGCAGCAAATCCCTCCTGGTTAAAAGACCAAACAAATTGGCAGTGTTTAGGAAAATCTCATTGCTAATTTTCCAACTAAAGCTGGTTACACAAATTGAGCTGAACCAACAAACAATTACAAACATGTTAAATCCTTACATAATTGTGCAGCATTAGCTGCCTTGTGGATTAGTACAACACACACTGGTCTTAGCTACAGTGTCGGCAAACAATCCCTCGCCCTTCGAACTGGCCAGTGCGCCGCGCTCTGCTTACAGTGAGTGTGTCATTTTTCGTGAAGCCCGGATGCAAATGTGACATGATGTGGAGATTATCCCAGACAACTTCTACCAGATGGACACCTGTGCAAATGAGATCCCATGGGTGCGCTCTCTTCCCTGTTAAATATTCTGGGCACCGCTGATAAACTCGCCCGCTGTAAGAGAGAGAGAGAGAGAGAGAGAGGGAATTGTGTCATCTGCTCCGCATGAGTGATCGATGGTGTGGGCCAACACTTTGTCCTACGATGTCTTTCCAACATTTCACATCCATCACGATGCCTTTTGAGCCATAAGAGCCAGGTGATCTCTTGACTATTCACTCAGCAGGTATAATATTCATGAAGCTTATCCAAAGACCTAAGCAGGGAAATGATCCTACTGCTGCACACTCCTGAGACTTAACCGGATGGTGCATACTGAGGCTTCAACACTCGTGGAACCCTCTGCAGATACACTGATAACAAGCGAGGTGATACCATGGCATTAATGGGCGACTGTGTCTGTCAAATGTGTCAAACTGAAGGGGCTGTGCAATGTCGTGGCAATGATAGATAGCATCCTGCATACATCAGCGCAGAGAAGTGTCAGGCTGACAGCTACTGTACACAGCTGGAGGGCAGGCAGAGGACTTGAGCTGCAATATGCGACAAATGCAGTGAAATTATGTGCAATGGTCAGTTAGGAGTTAAGCAACCTGCTGAGAGGATTATGAGTGGCACACTGTGGAGGAACACTGCAGACTCTTCGCACTGCAAGATGCTCATGGGATCTGGTTAAAGTCATGGGTTAATTTAAAGATTTTTGTATGAAGCCATTTCCAGGGTTAGAGCCCTCCTAACCAAAACCATCCACTATATTTATTTTTTATTCTATTGGTTGTCAATGAATCTAGCACACCCGATGATGAAACCAGATGGAGCCTGCCCTTTAACTCAGCAACTGTTCACTCCGATATTAAATAATAGGCACCAGAATTGATTTGAAATTCTCCAGAGAATCCATGGCACCTGTGGGGAAATTAATGAACTAACTTAATGAATCTCTTAATTAAAATAACTCCTCTCTAATAGAAATTGTATGATGAAATAATTGCTGATTACTCATTAGACCTTACTTTCAACTGACAATAACGCTCTCGGAGAATTGTCTAAGGGCAAAGCGTAAAGGGTTACCTCGGTGTAATGTCATTTCACCACAGTGGAATAAACCCACCACAGACATTAAAGGGAAAGTTACTTTAAAATCAAAAGTACATATTTTTCTTCTTACCTGTAGTACAAATTATCGGTTTAGAGTATTTTGGTGTGAGTTGTCGAGTGTTGACTGATTTGTCTGAGGAAGAGCATTTTTTAGCTTGAAACGTCACTTATTTTTGCAGAATAAAATCTTTTAAGGGGAGCTCCCTGGTGTGCGGACCTCTATTTCTTCACATTTTGGTTTGGATCCAGCACTCACAGGATGTGCATGTCTTTTTGAATCTCTGTTGCCGAGTGTTGGAGACATCGGCTTTGGAGATGTCTATTTTACTATTTACAATTCTAATTTCTTTCTACTGAACTACACCCACCATCCTCACCTATTATCACTACACTAGCTAATGTTATTGTTCAGACAAGGACACCATTATGTTTAAATTTTAATCTGTCAAGAGTTGGAGTGTCTCTTCCGTGACTAGATGCATACTTCCTCCTGCACAATGATACGCTTGGTGGGTGTAATTCAGTAGAAAAAAATAGTTCCTATGTGAAACTGCTCACAACAAGATCGGCAGATAATCTTGAGTAACAGGGTCATGGTTTCTGGAAAGAGACACTGCTGTTGAGTTTTTCAAAGATTTTTTTAGTACTTTAATCAACATAAGCTAAGATATCTCCAACACTCTGCAACTCACATCGAAACTATTAAGATTAATAAACAACATGACAGGTAAGAAGAAAAATATGTACTTTTGGTTTTGGGGTGAGCTGTCCCTTTAACCATATACAGATTTAATACAGCATGTTGACATATGCTGTACAGTAACAGGGTCTTGACTCATTAAGGACACAATTTCAATAGGGATGACTGAGGTTTATCTTAATTCAGATGTCAGCCAATATAAATCATTCTGTAATAAAATAGCATAGGAATGTTACAGACATTTAATTCTAAATGGCTTTGATGCTCAAAATAAAACCTATATGTCAGCCTATTTTGAGAAGATTGTCATCATTAAAATGGCAGCATCCCAAATGTCTCATCAGCTTAAATGGATTCTATATCAAACCAGGCACGTCCTCCGTTACTGCAGCTTTTTAAAAACGTCACAGAGAGATTCTGACTGTAATCAGGGCATTGGGTTCAGTAATATTGCTAACATGTGCCAAATCAATACCGTGTCCCTCAGCAGTGCATTGGATGTGGATATATTTATGTGTATGTGTCTACAGTAAACATCTTAGTAGTAAAAGCACCTACGTGTAGGCTAAATTTTCAAGGCCACGTTAAACTGGGTTACAATTAGAGACAGGAGGCCTTACTGATGTTTTTCGTATTCTGGTTGAATAATGTATTGATCGGAGTGAAAAGTAAGCATAAGTAGTGTGGGTAGAAATAGAATCTTTGAAGGACATTTACACTCGTAATTTAAATACAACCTTTCTGATGGGATGTACCAGACAGGTCTGGCTACACTGCTGTTGGTACATGCTATAGTCAAGCGCATCTACAGATATTCCCTTATTTAGTGTTTGAAAATGGTGCTAGAGGACGATATCTAACTTTGTTTTTTTCTCAGGTCATAGTTTTGGGATTTTCTTTTCATTTGTCCATCATTATATGTGACCAGATCTATCTAAGTTTTAGAGAGTGTATTATTTCTGTAGAGGGCACAAAGAGTCTGAAACTGCTGGAGCTGTCTATTGTTCTCCTCCACCAGGCATCACTTTGATTAAGTGTACAGCAAAAGCTAAAGGGAATCAGAACAGCAAGCATATGAGGGAAATCACCTGTCCATCTTGTCTCGCATCATCATATACCTGAGACTGGATCTGAATGTCAACCAACCCGATGTCAGGATGTAAAAACAGCCCAGATCTTTCCTGAGAGCGCGCCCATGCTGCAGTTAATGCAGCCTGGCATGATTGGATGTGCAGCATCACTTTAGAGACAGATGTAGCAGACAGATGTCGTGATGGCTTTAGACAGACAGGAAAAGGTCTGGTCAACATCAAACAGTGGCTGAGACCAAGACAGGTCCCATTTCAAACTGGCAAATGACTAAGAAAGGTCTGAGAGGTAAGGAAAGTATTGATATTGAGCAAGAGACTGAGATTGGACCCAAGTATTGCAGGTCTATCACGCAGACTCTGCCCTCTACTGGACTCTATGGGTAATACTCTCCTCCAATCAAGAGCCTGGATTCGCTCACTGAAACGCGCAAAAACATAGTCTGCAAATAAGGAAATACCTATCTGAATGCAGACAGGCCCCATTAGATACACTGAACAGTTGTCTGTGTGCTTCGGGGATGGACAGTTCATTCATACAGTTTTATCTCTTGGACATGCCAGGCTCCCTTTCAGGGTCGGTGCTCACTAGAACGAAACAGGACGGCTGAAAAGGGTTGTGCCTGTGTTAGTTGTGTTGCAGCTGATCCCCCTCTGGGTATGATACACCAACATGTTCCCATGCTTCTTGATGATCTGGGAAATGTTGTGTGCAGGGAAATGTTGTGTGCTTGTCTTTTTCCTGCAAGGTTAGGCTATGGCTGTGACTGGTTCAGTTGCATGCTACCTGGGTTTGGAAGAGACCCCTTCTTCTCCTTGGTGGCAGCCGAGGTTATAAAGTAGTAGGCCAGCAGCAGTGACTAATCTTAAGAATTTCAGGATCAGTGTGGCTGGGTCGATGTTATGTCATGACATGGCATTCATTCATGAGGCACCACCCACTGTACCCACTGAGCCTAGTAACGGGTAGAGGCTGTGTGAGATGTAACAAGGTCACCCTATCTTAACCCTGGCTCTACTTGCACAGGCGGAGCAGGCCCAGAGGAAAACCATTCAGCATCGTTTCCAATTTTTCCCAGTGGCAAATTGTGGTGTGCAGTAAAAACAAAGCCCCTGCAGGCCAAAAACCATTTTTCCCACATGCTACCATTGTAATAGAGAACTGATGACAGAACACCTTGGACTGCACAAAAGGTCAAGTACCATTATTTCTATTAAGAATTTTTGATCCATGAAGATTTTATATCTGTAAAACTTTCCTTAAGCCATAAGAAGGGACTTAAAAATCTGTGATGTCATCACAATGTAAATGAGCCAAGCAGGAATTTGTAGGCGGGGCCAGCTGGAGAAACACTGCTGTGCATATTCAGATGACCACATACCGTGGAAATAAGCCCCAAAGCTAGAAACTTTTTTGGTATAAACGCCAGGCAAGTAATTTCAATGGACTGAATAGATGCCATCTTGGGATTGGGCATCTAGTTATTAATATAGATCTGTAAGGCAGAGTCCTCTATATAGTCACCGCGTTGCCCCTATGCCACTCGCTGAATAGAAAAAAAGACAGCAGACTGTGGTGTGTTACCTTAGATACTGTGTGATTTGCACAGATTCAGGCGAGCATGTTCGGATTGGCTGGGTAGGTTTGCGCTAATTTCAATGGGCAAATTTATGCTCGTAATTGGATAAGATTATTACCATAGTCTAGTCGAGGGCTCCACCTGTGCGAAGAGAACTACGGTTACAATACCGTAAACTTTGTTATACACAGTGCACGTGCATTACGTCAGCACCCAGTAGTCTTGCACTACCTTCCCTGTCAACACCACGCCAAGATTAACCTACACCAAGCTAGGGCCGGCCCAGTTATCCTAAATCAGTATTTTATGGTCCCTGTGTTATTTATGGCCAGAGCGAAGGTCATAGTGAGCATTGGGAAGACTGGGGCTCCTACCTGTAGCGCCCGCTCATAACTCACCTGTCAACTCTAGCACCAAGCCCGGGATGATTAAGCACCCCGGCTCCCAAAATCTGACTGCGGGCCAACTTGCTCCTACTTAGCCTCTGTCTGAGAGTGTGGCACTTGTCTGCTGTGGTGGAACAACCAACTCCTGCCTCAATTATAATCCATCCATTCTCTCCCTCATTCTCCCCCTCCCTTGTGCCTATGGTTTGTCTCTGTCCCTGCTTCCACCCGCCCAGTCGCCCCTTCTCTCTGTCTTGTAGTACACAATTTCTCAGGGAGGAACACTCACCTCTGCAGATAATTTAGTTTTGCCACGCTGTGAAAAACAGATGCTTGCACCAGTCTGCAAACTTGTATCCACACATAGGAGCATGCACAAACACAAAACAAAGATAGACATGCAGTATCTCTGCACTGTGCAATATGTAAGCCACATAAATACAAAAAGAATAACTTCAATACAAGCTTACAGTATTTGCAAAACGGAGTCAAGCAGTGAAAATGTCATACTTAAATTATAATGTCTATTTTTGGTTTCTGAGGTGTGATCACTTGAGAAGATTAACTTGAAGATGAAGGCAGTTACATTTATACTATAGAGATTTATTAATAAACTCTTACAGATAAAACGAGTGTCTCTTTAGAATTTGGTAGAGCTGTAGAGCTGAAGTAATAAAAATCTCACTCGGCCCGTTTGTTAAAGCAGTCGCAGCTTCAGCCATGCCCCCCTAACCGAATTTCCACCAACATGGAACAGATTCTGTCCCAGTTTCTGCACCTAATTTTAAACCGTTTAGAGCATTTCACCCAAATATTAAACCGTTTGGAGCCAGAAAAGTTGTTTCCCAGCTGGAATAAAACAAATACCAGCCTTTCCATGACCTATAGTGCAAACCATGAAAACATCAGTGGGCGTGTCATATTCCACAGGTTTGAAAGAGAGAATGCCTGCAGTGGACTCAAAACTAGAGGAAATAGGCTGGATCTCTAGATGGCACCAAGGTTCTAGGAATCCTAAATGAAACAGGTTCAAGAACCAGAGCTAATTTGGTGGAAAAGGGAAGTGTCTCTACCTTGACGTGTCATTTCAATCTTTACATCCTTTTTTTGGATTAAGACATTAAGTCACAACTTAGGAGGCAGACTAACAAATAGTTTTTATTGCAGCAAACACGTTTTCAAACCAGATGGTGAGGAAAGGACCGTGTCAGTTCCTCAAAGATCTGCTAGTCTATTTTTCACAAAAATGGATGCCTATCTATGTGACTTAAATGTAATGGTAACACATGAGAAGAGCATTATTCATTATTCATGATTTTGTTTCATATTTGGAATTATCTCCATTGAGGACCCTTTGGAACTTGTTGAGAGTCGTCAAAGCCCACCTTAAAAACTAGTTCTGAATATAAATAATGCAGTTCAAATACATCTGCAAAAGAAATAATTTCTTCCCTTAATCCTACAATAACTGATGAACATAGCTTTCTAAGAATGTCTGAGAATTCCTCCCCTTGAGTTGTGTGTCTCAAAATGACAGTAGCACTTCTTGTGTGTGAACGCATTAGTCAGTCATTTCTTGGTTGATGCCTTCAGGGAGCTCATTTTCCATTCCACGACATCCCCCACTCATCGTTATGCTACCAACCTGATTTCATAACAAGCATAAACAATTTGTCTCCATTGTATTCTCTTCTAACTCCGTCATGACCTTATTCATTGGTCCCCAGGCCCTCTGGGTGTAATGTATGAGCAGCCATACTGCTATGCATATCAAATACACACCGTCTCTTACCAGCAATGCTGATGCAGGAATGGGCTGTTGTACTGAGGGCCACACCGGTGAAAAAAAATGTAAATCAATCACAGTTGTTCCACATAGAGGTCTGTGTTGTTTTGTTGCTCATTTTTTTTGGCCACTTTGAGGTGGCACAAACAAATTGTGAAAACATCAATATTGTATTATAACCTTTTAAGTTGATATGGCGAACTGGCAGCATTATTAAAAATGTGGAGCTGTTTCTGACTTCACATCATCATACCTAAATGACAGAATATGCTAATTGCAAATGACTCCCAAAACAACATATGCACCTCCCCAAATGAAATATGACCAGTGGCAGATATAACAATGATCCCAGTTTCAGGACTGTGGTTAACATTGTAAAACAGTGGCAGTTTCACACCAAAACTACATGGTAAAGATTAGATAAAGGATCACAGTTTGGCTTTCAATAAATATGTTTGTTAACCCTTTGAAACTTGAGCAAACTGGCTTGGATTCTTTCAAAAAGATGGGAGGATGACGAGCAACTTAACAAGAAATGGCCCAAAAATTTGCAAGATATTTGAGAGAGGCTCCAAGAAAAACACTGTGGTCTGGGTCAAGTCTTGGTCTTGGTTAGCATAGTCTTAAATACAGCAATGGTATCTTTTAAGTGATTTGTACATCTTCTTCAGGGCAGTGTCACAATTAGGCCTAGATATAGTTCTTGATTATAATGTTTAAATCGTCTGCATCATGTTTAAAGTTTAAGAGCTGCAGACTGTGTAGATGTCACGCTAGAAATAAAAATGAAGCCTTAATAGAGACAGCTGATGACCACCTTCGTGGTAACCTGTTAGTTCTGACTGAGGCTTTAGGGTTTGTCAAGCCAGCTCAGTCAAAGAGAGCCTGGTTCTGTTGAACTTGCCTCACCATACATCCTCCAGGTAGGAGTTTTTTTTTTTGCTGAAAACATTTACATGCTCTAGTCAAAAACAATGCTATTAGAGTGGTGAATGAGAATGAACTCAAAAGATAAAATATCAAGTAAGTTGATTTTGACTGATTTAAATGCAGAAAGTTTAATTCTTGTGCAGCTGTACATGACCTGACAAATTAACACATCTGCTTTAAATTAATCTTTTAGAAAAGCCAGTTCAGTAGTGATAATACCTTGTCAAATGCTTTATAATATACAGTATCAGTTCAGTTTAAATGAGCTCTTTCAGTTTTTTTCAAATTCTAATAAATTTTCTGTCCCACATCCTAGCCCTTTTATGCTCTTACCCTTAGGATTCAGGCATGCTGTGAGTTCTCTGCTATATCAAGGTTTGACTGATAGCTGCAGTATTGCAGATGTCTCGCTTGCAGCTCCACCGCTCACAGTCCACGGGGAAGGGAGGGGAGGCAGAGAGACGGGAGGAAAAGTTGGCTGTGGTGCCAAAGTGATTGTGCTTGGGGAATGGTATTTCTGACATTTGTCTGGCAGATAAAAACCACCATCAGATATGAGGAAGAGAAGGTCAGTGTCCCTGCTATCAGATAGCGATGGTTTGGCATCTTGTTTGATGACTTGCTCCGCTCAGTGTGGACCAAGAGAGCCAAGAGGCTGGCTATGTGACTGGATGAAAACCCTCAGTTGGGGATGTGGAAATATTTAACCTAGGGGTTATTTTGCACTCCCAGGTATGTTAAAATATTGACCTGAAGTGAATAAAAACCCTCTGTATACTGCATGTGTGTCCAAGATTAACAGATAATCATGAAACTAAATAAATAAAATGCATGACCTTCTGCTCAATTGTCCTGGGTAGTCATGCAGATTGTGACAACTGATTTGAGTCAAGAGGTCTCCCAGAATAAAATCTCCACGGCCGACCTTCTCTCCCTTTGCTCCCTGTAGCCAGGAGCCATTTGAGCTCGGCTTAATCAAATGGAATCGAGCATGGGACAAATGTCCAATCAGGAGAAGCATGAAGGGCATGCAATGAAATTGGCTGAGACTGTAATGCAGGCCCATGGTGGATTAAATTTATATTCCAATTTCTACAAAGAATACCCAACGTACATTAAAACCAGCATATGTATGGCTGGTTTAAAATCAGAAATGTTGGCCAATTTTGCTGCGCATTTATCCATTCAGCATACTGAAATATTCTGTTTTTGGTTTGGTCTAAGAGAGTATCATATCTTCTTTTACATAGTTATTGAAAACCCAAATGGGATATCTGGAATATAAGAATATTTGTTTGGGTATTAAGCATGTCAACCTTCTCTAGCGCATTTTTGATTTTCAATGCTTCAAAAGTAGGCTAAAACAGCATCAAACAAATCTGTATTTTCTGAATGATACATCATATTCATGATTGAGATATGGACAAGAACATAAACCTCACTTCCAGGTTATGGTTTTAAGTCGAACTGGGACTGTTAGTCAAAATATTACGTGTATCGTGGCACAGTAGGTATGACAGAATTTTTATTGGCAGGTTTATAATAAAAAAATGTTCAGAAATAGTAATGTTGATCGTTTACTTTGAATAAGTCAATGCAGTGTCTGCCTCATATTGACAGGAGAGGCCAATAAGTTCATGGGGTTTTCCATATTATGTTAAAGGCTGATCAATGTCAGGTAGCTGAACTGCTCCTTCACAGCATGCTAAACAGTGCAGATATACAGTAGGCTCATTCAAATGCTGATATGTTCAAGTGAAACACTGCAGGATCCAGATTCACTCTGGTTTTGGAACAAGCTTTATGCCATCAGCATTTTGCCTCATTATATTTACGTTTTTTGGAGCTGTATCTGAGATTTTTGTAACTTCTTCCTGGATGCATGCTGCCTAAAGTCTGGCAAGTACCAATTTCAGCTTTGCGCTGTGTCCAGAAGGATCAAGGATTGGAGTATAAAGTGATTGAGGTTAAATGCATCAGGCCAAATATTCTACAGCTCCTTTCCCTCTAACACCTGCTAACATCTGGCTTTTCTGTTTAACAGAGAGGTTACAATCAGTATTCACACCCAGGTCAAATGACTCTGCAGTAGTCACAGGTATTTATCGGCTCCAGCTCAGATTGGCTTTGACTGCCAGTGATGGCCACAAAATACTGCCGGTCAATGTCCAAGCAACACTCAACCTTTGTTTCTAATTAGTTGTTGCTAAGTTTGAGAAAGAGACTGAATAAGTGAGCAATATAAAAAAAGAAATAACCATCGTAACATGTTTACTGGCCTGTTGCTTTTTTACTTTTTACTAACCTGTTTACTGGCCTGTCTGTGACGTCATATGTGATACATTGATTAAAAAAAAAACAAACAAAAAAAAAAAAAACAGAGAGGTGTACGCATCTGCTGCAGAGCTCTGTACATGGCTCTGGTCAACAGGCAATGGGAAAGCAGTCTATATGCTATTTTTGTCTAGTTTTACTGTGCTCAAAAAACCCACATACACGCACTAAATTTGGTGAAAAAGGGTTGTAAGTAATAAAAGACTGTCATACTATAATGGACACATGCAAAACTATTCATCTGCACTCTGTTTTCAGGCTCCTGACCCTCGCCATAATATCTCTAACACCAAAATGTTATAAAATGCCATAATGAAATAATATGAATAGGAATAACCATAAAACCAAAATAAAAGTACTGATTTAAAAGGTGTTAACTAATTAATTATATTTTAATATATTTTTTTCCATTTGTGCACACGAGGGGAGTCTTTTACCTGGCCCCCGAATGGTTCCATGTACACACTCTTCTTTGACACTGCCATTGTAACATTAGACGTCCACAGTGAATATCTGGCCAAGTTCACAGCGCCACATCACAAGGCTGAATAAAGCACAGTGTGAAAGGTGGACTGAGCCCAAACAGCAGCCCATACATCATCAGACAATGGCTGCTGGAAAAACGCCTCTACTAACCCACATAGAGCCAACTAAAAGGCTGTCCAAACACTGTGTCGACAGAGCAGCCTCTCTATACAGGTGTAAAGAATAGTGAATATAGGGGACCATCATCAATAACCCTGGCTGGCGAATGAAGCAGCTTTGCAAATCCATACCACACAATTAAGGAAAACCTCACCTGGGCACAGTGAATAACTGCTGCCAGAGATCTGGCACCAACTCTCTCATAAGCTCTTAAAGTAGTTTGTGGAAGATGCTCTTTTCTCCCATCAGTCATTGCTGAAGTGTATGTGCTGCGCTGCTTCTTGGATAATCTGTTGATGAAGTTTATGTAGCTTCTGTTTAGCCATCATGGCCATCGCAGCTCCTGTTAACTATACATTTCTTCAACAAACAAACTGCTGCTGCCAGATACACACAACACACAAAATATTATTCCACATTAGCAGTCAGGCTCTGGAGACTGCCGGTTAACCACTTTGGTCCACAGTGAATATCTCAACAAATATTGGATGGATTTTCATGGAATTTATGCAATCCCCAGAGAGCAGATTCCTATATTTTCACAGATCTTTCATGATCCCTTAAATTTCCCTCTAATGCTTTATTTAAATGTTCAGTTATCCATTAAAATATCTCCACACCCGCTTGATGAATTGGAACAGAATTTGGTATGGGGTACTCTTGGCTCTTATGCAATGTATCCTAATGACTTTGGTGATCCAATGAATTTTCATCTGGCACCAAGCAGTTTAAGTCTCAGGAAATGCCATTTCATTGGCTTTATGCTTCAATGACTTCCCATTTTTTGTAAAAAAAAAAAAAAAAAAAAAAAAAAACGTTGAAAAGTGAAAAAGATGGCTAATAAACAAACAAATCTCATGCATGTTAAGGTAATCCCCGATGAAGAATTCGCGTAGCAGAATCTGATGCGTCATGTGTAACCTCTCATCGACTGATGACCAATCATGTTTTTTTAAACTCATTAATTCATATGCTCATTTGTGACCTTAGTTTTCATTTTTCCACACCAGACAAAAGAGCTGAAACAACCAATTTTATGATAGGATGTGTTCCAGCCACTGCTGTTTGTTGTGCGTCAGGGGGGAGTGTGTGTGTAGGTGTTTGTGTGTGGGTCCGCAGTACTGAAAGGGAGAAAAGGAGATCAATACATAGAAAGACAGACAGAAAGAAAGACAGAACATGTCTTTTAGTTTGGTTTCTGTTTGCTGTCCGTGGTTGTAAACACAACTTTCCACTTTCTCTAAGAGACAGACAGAGAAAGAGGTGCGAGACGCAAACAGCTGGTTCTATGCACGTCCCTCAACAGATTTTGACAGTGGTGGCGTGATTTTATGTAAGTTTTCTTTAAATATATTTTGACCAAAACAGGCTACATTTATATCAAGATTTACTTAAAATAAGCAAGCAATTTTAGTTCAAATCCAGACAGCAACCTCAAAGGTTGAAAAGCCAATGCAGACAACTGCAATTTCTTGAATGGCCACTTGAGTCTGGCTCCAAAGCAGAAGCACTCCTCGTAGACCCCCAAGTTTACAGCAGAAATAAACATGTTTACAGCCGGTTACAAAACAGTTGTCTCTATAGCTAATTTCAACATTCATGGCAACTGTATGAGTGGTAAATCTTTTTATCACCAACCTGTTTACATTTTATCAAGACCTCAGACGGATTCAGTTGCAGAGCTTGTGAGTGAGTGATCCGGGCAGAGAGGAGAGATGCACACTGGCGTGGCTTTTCGGAAGAACAGGGTTATGTAACACAACTTGGCCTTATATCGAAATAAACTGCATTGTTTACATGTATATCTTGCTTGAAAATATATCAATAAATTGTACAGTCCTGATTTAACTGTGAGACTGGCAGTCAAATCAGGCTCCTTAGATTTGAATCGCCAAATAGTAGCAAATTTGTGGTCACCCTTAATGCATATACTATCTCATTAAATAAAAAAATTAAAAATACTTTACACATCACCTGGACCTAATTCCAAATTAACCAAAGAGAGCAAATTCAACACACGGTTCCAGAGTCCAGGTTTGGGGGTTCAGTTATTTCTTATGTTTGGTAAGATTATTGGATGAGAAAGTAACTTTGTATTGCATTGTGACTTCATCCATATGTGTCTCCGCAGAGCGCAGCATTTAAAAAGCATTAATAAACATCCATCTAGCGTCATTGTTAGAGCCCTCCTCGGGAAAAACTATCCCACAGAGCCACAGCTAACTGATTGTCTCCTGCCAGGTAGCTTATAACACAAACACCATCCTTATATTATACATCATCCATAACCCCTGGCAGCACAAACCATCCCTGCTGCTCCTTAGTCTAGCGTCTCTCATTGGCTTTGACAGCTGGGCTGGATCAATTGGACAGGCCCTGACTCGGGCTGAATGACAGAGTGTTCCAGACGGCCCATTCTGACTGTCACTTCCCTGAGAGATCACCAGCCACTCCTGCCCACGAATACTAACACAGTCAACATGGCTGCAGCCGGTGACAGCTAGGAAGTGGTTTTCAATGCGTGTGTGTTCTCTGTACGAGTTCTTGGTGTGTGTGCAGGTGCCAGGTGAGGTGCGCTCGCAGAAGCTTTTAAATAAGCAAACAGACGCACAAACACACAGACGCACACCCACTCCACATCTTCCCCTTCCATTGTCCTTTGCTAGTGACAGCCCAGGCAATGCAGGACATGCAGGAAACCCATTAATAAGCGCGGGACAGTGGCAGCCTGCCAACATCAGTGAACGGGGTTAAAGGTGAAACATTAGCTACCTGCCCAGAACTGGGATCTCTCTCTCTCTGCGCAGCTACATCTGTCCTTAATCTGACACTGTAATCCCTGCACTTTCCAAGGCGATCAATATACTGTGGATGTGTGTGTCTGCTTGGGCATGTGTTTGACTCGTGGGTGTATGATGCATGCTTAGTCTAGTGATTATTTCTGCGAGAGCTTGTGCATGAAAGTGAATGTGTGCTGATTTAAAAGTCGTTTAAGAAACATTTAAAGACCGTCGGATAATTACATTGCAATTGCTTAGTCTGCTAATAACATATCACAGCTGTTCATTAAGACAGAAAATGGCAGAAAGAATTCCAAAGATTTTTTAGACTCCGTGAAGCTTTTACATCTAGCAGGAACAAGATTAGAAGAACAAGGCGACAACTGTCAACTAAGAAACATCAACTACCATCATGCATTGCACATGACCAGAATAAAAACAGATGTTTTTGAAAAGTGACAACAGGACGCTACATTGTTTTCCACAAACACAGAATTCAACTGTCCATGAGTGAACAATTCCACAAACTGAGCTA